>NC_045445.1:45959329-46008324 GCF_002776525.5 Piliocolobus tephrosceles | reverse complement strand
TTTTTTTTTTTTTTTTTGCACCCATTGGCATTGCTGGGTTGCTGGCTTCTCCATCACCAGGTCCAGGATACATTACTCAAAAACAAATCCAGGGAACTCACTGCCATGTTGTTACTTGGGTCTTGAGATTCCTAGCCACCAGGAATAGAAGAAGCCACCTGCCTCCTTCTATTTACCTGTCAGAGATATATGAGTTATGTACATATTTATTTATTTATTTATAATGTCCAGTGTTTTTAGATATAGAGGGAGAAATAGGGGAAAGTACATCTATTCTGTCTTTTCTTGGAATCAGAATATAAAAGTGATAACTTAATGAAAATATGGATATTGTGTTAGTTATAGCCTTTCTCCCAGTAATGGGAAAAATCACCACGATCACTACCTTCACTGGTATACTTCTTTATTTTTAGCTTTTTTAAAATTGTGGTGAAAAATATAAACCATAAATTTTACCCTCTTGATCGTTTTTAAGTGTACAATTTAGTAGTGTTAAGTATATTCACATAGTTGTGAAACAGATCTCTAGCACTTTTTTATCTTGGAAATCTGAAACTCTATACCCATTAAACTACAACTTTCCATTTCCTCTTCCTTCCAGTCCCTGGCAACCACCCTTCTAATTTATCTTTCTGTGAATTTGACTACTTTAGACACCTCATATAAGTGGAATCACACAGTATTAGTCTTTTTTTGTGACTGAGATATACATTTTTTCTTTATCCATTCATCTATCAATGGACATTTGGGTCACTTCTACTTCTTGGCTATTCAGAATAGTGCTGCTGTGAGCATGGGTGTGCAAATATCTCCTTGAGACCTTGCTTTCAGTACTTTTGGATACATATCCAGAAGTGGGATTGCTGGATCACATGGTAGTTCTATTTTTAATTTCCTTAGGAACCTCCAGACTGTTTTCCATAGCACTTGTACCATTTTACAAGCTCACCAGTGGTGCACAGGGGTTCTAACTTCTCCATATCCTTGTCAGCCCTTATTATTTTCTATAGCCATCCTAATGGGTGTGAGGTGAAATCTGATTATGGTTTTGATTTGCATTTCTCTGAAAGTTGATGTTGAGCATCTTTTTATATGCTTTTTGGCCATTTGTATATCATCTTTAGGTAACTATTCAATTCTTTACCCAATTTTAATCAGATTATTTGATTTTTTGTTGTTCTTTATGTATTCTGGATATTAACACCTTATCAGATATGTGATTTGTACATATTTTCTCCCATTCTGGAAGTTGCCTTTTCACTCTGTTGGTTGCATCCTTTGATACACAAAAGATCTTAAGTTTGATGTAGTCCCATTTGTCTATTTTTGTTCTTGTTGCCTGTGCTTTCAATGTCATATCTAAGAAATCATCACCAAGTCCAATGTCTTGAAGCTTTTCTCATATGTGTTCTTCTAGGCATTTTACAGTTTTAGGTCTTATGTTTAGGTCTTTAATCTATATTGAGTTTATTTCTGTGTATAGTATATGCTAAGGGTCCAACTTCATACTTTTGTATGTGGATATCCATTGTCCCCAAAATGATTTGTTAAAGAGATTGTTCTTTACCCATTGAATGGTCTTGGCACCCTGTTGAAGATCATTTGAATATGACAGGATTTATGTGTGAGCTTTCTATTCTATTTCATTGAGCTATGTGTCTACCTTTATGCCAGTACCATAGTTTTTTGATTACTGTAACTTTATGATTCTTTTGAAATTGGGAAGTTTGAGTCCTCTAACAATGTTCTTCTTTTTCAAAATTGTTTTAGCATTTCAGGATCTCTTGAGATGTCATATGAGTTTTAGGATGAATTTTCCTTTTCTTAAATTTTGGTTTTATCTATTAATTGACACACAGAATAATTGTACATATTTATGGGATACATGGTGATGTTTTTATAAATATGTGTAGTGATCTGAGACCAGGTATGGTGGCTCAGAGCTGTAATCTCAGCACTTTGGGAGGCCGAGGCGGGGGCAGATCACAGGAGTTTGAGACTAGTCTGGGCAACATAAGGAAACCCTGTCTCTACAAGAAAAAAAATTAGCTAGGCGTGGTGTTGGGTGTCTGTAGTCCCAGCTACTTGGGAAGCTGAGGCAAGAGGACCCCTTAAACCCAGAAAGTGGAGGTTGCAGTGAGCCGAGATTGTGCCACTGTACTCCAGCCTGGGTGACACAATGAGACCCTGTCTGAAGAAAAAAAAAATGTATAGTGATCAGATCAGGGTAATTAGCATATCCATCATCTGAAATATGTATCATTTTTTTTGTGTTGGGAACATTTAATATGCTCCTTCTAGCTATTTGAAACTATGTTATTGTTAACTATAGTCATCCTCCAATGGTATAGAACACTAGAACTTATTTCTCCTATTTAGCTGTAATTTTGTATCATTTAACACAGCTCTCCCTCTCCCTTACCACTACACTCCTTAGCCTCTAGTATTCTCTGTTCTACTTTTGACTTCTATGAGATTAACTTTTTTCAACTTTCACATATGAGTGAGAACATGTGGTATTTAAATTTCTGTTTCTGGATTATTTAGGATGCATTTTTTTCTATTTCTGCAAAAGTGTTAGGATTTTGATAGGGATTGTGTTGAATGTGCATATTGCTTCAAGTAGTATGGACATCATAACAATATTAAGTCTTCCAATCCTTCTGTCTCTTTGTTTATTTTTGTCTTCTTTAATTTCTTTCAGGAATATTTTGTAGTTTCTCATTGGTATAGTTGAGTTTTTTGAGACAGGATCTTGCTCTGTCACCCAGGCTGGAGTTCAGTGGCGCCATCACGGCTCACTGCAGCCTTACCCTTCCAGGCTCAAGTGATCCTCCCACTTCAGCCTCCCAAGTAGCTTGGATCACAGGCACGTGCCACCACACCCAGCTGATTTTTAAATATTTTGTAGAGACAGGGCCTCCCTATGTTGCCCAAACTGGTCTCAAACTCCTAGGCTCAAGCACTCCCACCTCAGCTTCCCAAAGTGTTGTGATTACAGGTGTGAGCCATCATGCCTGGCTCTCATTGCTATCCTTCTATATATTAAATTAAAGTCAACTATAAAGTAAAGATTCTTTGCTATACCTTGCTTTTCCAATAATTTCAGGTTACAGAACTATGATTGGGATATTTTTCATTGGTCCTACAAATTCTTTGCTGCTTGGCAAAATTGCTGCCCATGCCAGAGGCTCTGCTTATTCAGACATTAAGCCTTGGCTGGATCCTTTACACTGCAACAGAATGGGACCAGAGTCTGCTTCTCATCTTTTTCTTTATGTATTATCATGAAATTTTCCTAAAGACTAGTCGCCTTCAGTGACTCTTAACCTGAGGCCCTGGCAGTACTGCATAAGGGTTGCAATCAATAAAGGCAGCACCAGGCTTTGGATGAAGAAACTCAAACCCAATTCTGGGCCCTGCTTGCTCCATGAAACCTTCTCTGACTATGCTTACCCATGTTCATCTCCCTTTTCTGCCCTCCTATAATACTTGCCTCTGCTGTGCAAGCCAACACTCATCGTGTCTCACCAAGTAGAGTAAAACCTCAGTTACTTGACTTTTCCTGGGAAAAGGACTTTTTAAAAATTTTTATTTCTTTTAGAGTTGCATTTTCACTGAGTATGTTTTATTTTATTAATTTTTTAAACATTCTTAAACAATTATTAAAAAAAAATAGAGACATGGTCTTGCTTTGTTGCCCAGGCTGGTCTCAAACTCCTGGCCTCAAGCAGTCCTCACACCTTGGCCTCCTAAAGTGCTGGGATTACAGTCATGAGCCACCACGCCTGGCCCTATTCATTTTTTAATAATTTTTTATTTTTAATTTCTTGTTGGCACGTACTAGGGATATCTATTTATGAGGTACATGAGATATTTTGATATAGGCACACAATGCTTAATAATCACATCACGGAGAATGGGGTATCCATCCTCTCAAGCATTTATCCTCTGTGTTACAAACAATCCAATTATAATTTATTTTAAAATGTATAATTGAATTATTATTAACTATAGTCACCCTGTTGTGCTATCAAATAGTAGATCTTATTCATTCTAATTTTTGTGTACCCATTAACCATCCCCACCTCCCCACAAGGACATTTTTAATAACCAGTTTTTCTCAAATGGCTCATGATTTGATCAATTTAAGCACTGTGAGCTTTTAACATTTTAACTATCCTGAATGTAAGGATCATTATTATGACTATTAGTTGTTGTATTATCCTATAATACACTGATATTCTGAGGCCTATTGAAATGTTTTTTGATGTCTTCCCCTGTACCAAATGGTCCCCGAACATTTAGTCTGTGTGTGTATGTGTGTGTGTGTGTGTGTGTGTGTGTGTGTGTGTGTGTGTGTGTGTGAAACCATACTAGGTTTTTATGATTTTTTTGAAATCTCTTTTCTTGTCTTTTAGCCCTTCTTGCTTCTGTCAACCTACTTTTGTAAAATTGACTCCCTATCTCCTAGCTCAGTAGGCTTGTAGCCAATCAAGCCTTCTTGATTGGACTTGATGCCTGAAGGGAATGCTTTTCAAGGGTCCTGAGAAATTCAGTATTTACCTTCTCTAGTCCATTTTTTTTTCTTTATCTACAATCATGTTCTAGTTTGGAGAGCTAATTTGTGGGACTAAGAACGAAATCTACAGAAACAGAAACTACTGCAGACTTTAAAACCAGATCACCCTACTTTTTCCTTCTTTCACGCTCGCCGCACACTGCAGAGCTCTCCAATTGGAGGTTTCTTGCTGGGGATGCTAGAAAGAATAGTTTGTGACAGGAAGCATTTTAGACAACTCTGGCATACATCACTTCTCATCAGAGAAACAGGCTTCAAAAGATGACACAAGAAAATACTCTATTGAGGGGCACTGGCAAGGAGTATTTGGCTCACTGACAAGGAGTTCAGAGTGAGGAGTATTTTAAAATTTTGTTATGGGGCTCATGATGGATGGCAGAGGGTAGAAAGGGGAGAGCAGTTTTCAGGGGCAGTTATTGTGAAATTCAGAATTGGGAGTTGGGGACTATGGCACTATGTAGGTGTATTAGTCTGTTTTCATGCTGCTGATAAAGACATACCCGAGACTGCAAAGAAAAACAGGTTTAATTGACTTACAGTTCCACATGGCTGGGGAGGTCTCAGAATCATGGCAGGAGGCAAAAGGCACTTCTTACATGGCAGTGGCAAGAGAAAATGAGGAAGAAGCAAAAGCAGAAACCCCTGATAAACCCATCAGCTCTCATGAGACTTATTCACTATCATGAGAATAGCACGGGAAAGACCAGCCCCCATGATTCTATTACCTCCCCCTGGGTCCCTACCACAACAGGTGGGAATTCTGGGAGATACAATTCATGTTGAGATTTAGGTGGGGACGCAGTCCAACCATATCAGTATACCACATGGGTGTTGCAGATGCAGTTCAAAGTTCTAGATTAGGGAACTAAATCTAGAACTTTAGCTAGAGATGCATCTAAAAGTCGTAATTGTGAAAAGCAAGGAAGGATGTTATTAATTGTACTTCTCTTTACATGTCTATTTTTAGTATTTATTATAATGGCATTGTTTTGACTTCTCAGAGATGTTAGAATTTGAGTATACTTGCTGATTCTGACTCTTTGGTGAAAGCTAGGTATGTGAAACTTGAATACAAGCTTTGAAATTAAAGTACATTTTTTTTTTTTGGCTACACCCAGGCACAAGCTCTTATTAAAGGCTTAGTTTGGGGCATATTAACATTTCTTGAAAGTTTACAAAGCATTTTCATATGCATTTTCTCATTTGATCCTCACTATAGCCCTGTGGAGAAAGTATTATCTCTATTTTATTGCTGAGGGAAAGAAATCCTGAAGAGCTTAAAAGTCTGGCCCAAAGTGACTTTGCAGTAAAAGGCAGAGCAGAAATAGAACTCAGCTCTCCTAATTCATAGGCCAGAATTCTGGTATTCTATGGCATTCTAATCTACTATGCCCTCTTTCAATAAGATTTGGGGAACAAACTTGTTATAAAATAAACTTAGGCACATTAAAATTTTAAAGAGTTTATTTGAGCAGACAGTGATTTATAAATTGGGTAGCACCAAACCACAAGTGGTTTGACTCCACAGCAGGGATGTGAAGGGAAAACTTATAAGATTCTTGCAGAAATGAGACAAAGAAACTATTTGATTGGTTAAAGTGGAAACTCCCTAGTTAGAGGTTAGTTGGTGGTTTTTAATTGGTAAAGTCTCTTGTTAGAGGTTAGTTGTTGGTTTCTAATTGGTTAAAATTAAGTGTCATTTTGCTGTTCATAGTGACTTAGGTATTGGTTGGCTGAAGTAGGAACCAAAGGCACTGGAGCCATCTCAGCCTAATGACCTCCCAATTAATTTTTTTAACAGACTTAATGTATTTATGTGATGAAGATCATCTAATGCTATAGTAGAAAAGAACAATTAATGAATTTGTAATTTTGTAGTCAAAGCAAGTCTGTAAATATAGGTGGCATTCTGCAATGCTATAAATGGAAAAATCTAATAAATTAGCCTTATAGATAATATCTGAGGCCCCTAACTGCTTACGTTTAGATTTGATGTGTATGTGTGCATGTGTGCGTGTATGCCTGTGTGTGTGTGTGTGTATGTGTACTGAGGGGTGGGATAGATTCATAACTATGTCTCTGCTTCTGATAAAGAAAGAAGAGATTGTGGTATTATTTTGACAGTCTATATCAGAAATAAATCTAGTATAGAGACTTACCATTTTCTTTTTTCTTTAATTAAGGTATTCTTACAAGCAGTAAAATGCACAAATTTTAAGTGCATAGTTCAATGAAATTTTATGTGTGTGTAAACACCACACTGATCAAAGTTATAGACATTTCTGGTCCCTCAGAAGGTTCTCACTTGCCTCCTCCCAGGTAATACCACCTCCCAAATGTAACACCTGTTCTGACCACTGTCATCATAGATTCATTTTGCCTGGTTTCAAACTTTATATAAATTGAGTCATACTCTGCCTACTATTTTGCATCTGGCTTCTTTTGTTTAACATGACGTCTGTGAGATTCAGTTCCTTTTCATTGCTATGTAGCATTCCAAAGTATGGTACACCGTAAATTTTTAAATTTATTTCCCTGTTGATGGACATTTGGGTTGTTTTCTAGGTTTTTAAAATCATGAATAAAAATTGCTATGGACATCTTTGATCATATCTCTTGGTGGACATAAGCACTCACTTTTATTGGATATAAATCTAGGAGTAGACTCACTAGGGTAGGTACGATAAAAAAAAGTTTTAACTTAGAAAAGTCTTAATGAAGGAACTGATGGCTAACCGTCTTATAAGAAAACCCCACTTATGAAGAGCCACTGTTGGAGATTAAAAATGGGTTTGCATTTTGTTAAGCAGGACATATTCCCTGTCTGTCAGACATTAGAGACTATTTTTGCTTCACGCAGTGGGCTGGGTCTTTCACACTTATGAGTAGATATTTATTTTCCTGGTGTCTGCTACATACGGTGCACATCAGGGATGAGGAGCCATTTAATTGCAAGCTGTATCTTTTTTGGATGGGGTCAAATTGTCTTTTCTTGGGCAATGTGGCTCAAATGATCATAAAATAACATTGGAAAATCAAGTTCACGTTACAGAAATGTGCCTTAGGATTAACTTGGAATCCATCTTTTGTTTTGAAAGTGAAGGTACGTGTGTAATTTTATGTAATCCAAAAACTTAACTCTGGCAGTATAATTTTACATTACTTCTAAGGTAAAGAATTTTTAAACATCATATGTCTGCTGGCAACATTTACTAATGAAGTGCGATGTTGAAAGGGCATGGGGAAAATTCCTGTGGTATGGAAAGAGGGTGAGGTAGTTGTAAACTGAGGAGAAAACTGGGAAAGTGCTCCAAAGAGTACTGTTTCTGGAAAAGACTCTGTACTTCTCCCCCGGTGTTGTAACACTTCACATGCTGTGAGACAGAGAACCTCCATCCTCCTCAACAAAGAGAACCACTTCCGGTCTTTGTTTTTTTAACAGAATTTAATTTGATGATGAATGTTCAAAGAGCTAGGATTTGCTGTCTAGGTGACTACTTGGTGCACCACTTCTATTCTGAAAATTGCAGGATACCCAGACTGGATTTTGGGTGTATCCGAAACCGTTTATGGGCCCCATGAAGCCTGGCTTAAGTCCAGAATTCTGACCAAGGCTGCCAAGGCCAGCATCTCCTGGCTCCACCTTTCTCTCCAGCTTCAACCCTTGCCAGTCCCCATACAGCATCACTAATTCCACAGTCTCTTAGCCTTCTGCATTTGGTACAAACTTTCTCTGTCTGGAATATCCTTTCCCTGATCAAATTGCTTAACTCTCACTCATTTTCTAAGGTCAAGTGCTGCCATCAGCTTTCTTTCCACAGCCTCCTTTATGCCTCAGATTGGCTTAGATGACCCTCTTCTATTCTTCCTTAGCCTCCTATACAGATACTCATCACATACTGCATCAGAATTAACTCTTCCTTCTCTTTCTTCCCATTAGACTCAGAATTACTAAGATATGTTGCTACTGCTAAGGCCTAGCACAGTGCTGGTTACATGGTAGGTACTCAGTAAAGGATTGTTAAATTGACATTTGGATGGACATATAAACCAGCTTTTAGGCTTTTTTTCCTGTACGCATCCATTCAACAAATGTTAAACTTAGGAGAGGACTTATTGCAAGGCACTATGACCAGAGCTGTAGGGGATAGAGAGATGAACACTAGATGGACTGAGACTTTAAGGAGTTCATTTCAATA
Source organism: Piliocolobus tephrosceles (assembly GCF_002776525.5). Taxonomy (NCBI): domain Eukaryota; kingdom Metazoa; phylum Chordata; class Mammalia; order Primates; family Cercopithecidae; genus Piliocolobus; species Piliocolobus tephrosceles. The sequence goes on along the minus strand of NC_045445.1, from coordinate 45,999,543 downwards.
GCAGAGAGATAACATGTCCACAAATAACAATAATCTAAAGTAGAAAGTGCTCAGCGTCATAAAGGAGGTATAAATAAAGGACTATGGATGTGTAGAAGAAAGAGCAACTACTCCTTGTTGGGAAAACTGAAGAAGAATGATTCATCAAGAAAGGAGCACATTTGAGGTGGAATTTAAGGGCAAGTAGAACATGAATGAGCAAAGATAGAATCTCCTCTATATCATGTGTTTTATTTTGACTGAAAAGAGTGGATATTATGAAGCAGTAATGAGTAGTGGGAAACAACTGGAAATTTTTGAGGTGGGCCTTATTAGAGAGGGCTTTAAGTGCCATGTTTATGAATTTATATTTGATTCCTGTCAGGTGGAACAGTCTTGGAAGCCCATGGAAGATTTTCAGCATTTTATTGTCAACAGCAGAGAGATCCCGTAACATTAGTCTGGCAATGGCATATCTTAGTAAATCATTATTAACTAATTAATTGCTAAGCCTATAGTTTTGCTAAGTAGTATGGAAAAACCCTAAGGCCTTTAGGTCTTTTACATTTTTGCACCTGTCTTTTCTCACTGGAAATCTAGATGAGGTAACAGATTATATGACCAATTAGTTCTGAAAAATGAAAATAGAAATTGACAGGGGAAAGAAACACTACCAAGACAGAAGTGCCTCATAATAATGCATAGACATATAAAGTGTTGTTTGCTTGGGAACCGTGTCCAAAACATTGCTTTCAGCTGTCTGGAAAAATCCGGACACAGTATGTGAATTATATTGTTAATATTTATTCCTCTGGGAGTAGTTTAGATCACTTTCAGTTAAACATAACTATAATGTTCTAACCTCAGACTGTCTGCTCTTATTGTCCCCTATAAACAGTGGGTATTGCATTGTCAGTTTGTTTTATAGTGTGTTATATAACCAGAGCATCTGGTTTCTTGCCACCTTAGGCCAGGCCTTCAACACTTTATGCCTGGATTGTTGCAACAACTTTCTCATTGGTCTCCTTAATCTCCTGTGCTTGGAATCCAGCTTTTTTTTTTTTTTTTTTCATAACAGCAATGTATGGTGGGAAGACTACTGGATGGAGAATAATATTAACTGGGTTTGAATCTTGATTATACTGCTCACTAGCTGTATGATCTTGGGCAAGTCGTACCACCTCTCTGAGACTCAGTTCCCTCAACTCTAAAATGGAGGTAATGGTCCTTGCCCTGTCCCTCTCAAGGGGCTGTCACCAGAATCATGTGAAAGTGCTCTGAAAACTGTCAATACCTTTACCAAGAGTTGGACTCCACTGGCTGGCTTTATACCTTCCAGAATCTAGTCCCATGCCGCCTCTTTCATCTCATTTCTCAATATCCCCAGAACCTACCCCACTCTCCAATGCATGTAAATGTATGGTGCTCTCATCTGGAATATTCTCCCCTCTTGTCTCTGCTCATCCAAATTTCCAAGGAATAATTTAAAAACCAGTCCAGATTCTACTCTCTCCTTAAAATCTTCCCTGATGACTCCAGTGCTCCTCAATTTCCTCCTTTTGTGCATTTTGACAGCACTTAGTTATTACTGACACTTGCCTGTATATTACCCTTTATTATTAACTCTTTTACATCAGGTTCCTATCTTTAATTTGATTATGTTATTATGATGCCTTCGTTGGTTCATTTAACATCCAGTGAATGTTTATGAGGATGCTTCCTTTGTATTCCTCATAGAACCAAATTTGAAACTTAATAAATAATTGTTGGTTCATTTATTTAGAAGTTCACATGCAGACTCTCTTAAGAGAGACAAGTGAACATATCTTCTCTTCCTAGGGCTCGGGGTACTCCTCCTAACACACCATCCTGCCTCCACATACTAGAGAACCATAAAAAACTCCTTATAATAAAACTGTCCAGTAAATTTTTCTGAGATTCTGAAACTGTTCTGTATCTGTGCTATCCAATATGGTAACCACCAAGCACACATGGCTATTGAGTGCTTGAAATGTGGCTAGTGTGACTGAGGAACTGTATTTTTGTCTTTAATTTTAATTAAACAGCTGCATGTGACTAGTGGCTACTGTATTGGACAGTGTAGGTCTGGACCGGTGGCTTTCTTTTTTTTTTAATCATAACAACACAATGAGAAATACATTTTACGTTGCAACCTAGTTTTTATACACACAGTTTCATGAAACAATACTTATTATCTACAATACACTGATCTTTTCTAATCTATTCAATTTCATTTTTTTAAAAATGCTGATTGCAACCCCCTATATAGATTTCATCACCCACTGATAAATTAGGATGTGTCGTTTGAAAAACACACTGCTCATTTTGTAGATGGAGAATCTGAGGTCCAGAGAAGTGCAGTAGATTTTGTAAGGTCATATATTAAGTGGCAGGGTAGGACTAGAACACAAATTTTGGGGTTCCTGGAATAGAGCTATTTCTAAGAGGGATGTAGGCATTTCCTCCTTTTCCCTTTCGTTTTCCTCCTTCTCCTCACCATGCTGGGTATTAAAGAAAAATAAGTCGACACACTATTCATTTTGATTAAATATTTTCATGGTGTCTTGATTTTAAATGAACCATGAGCTCAGTATTTGAGTATTGCTGCTTTTTAGTTTGGTTATTGTCCAAAATCAAAGATATAGTAGCATGGAAGCTTTCTTTTAACCCACTGCATGGCTTGGCAGTGGCACTAATGTGAAACTGTCCTCGGGAATTCAATCATGCTTTCCTCCAATTTCCTGGTAACAACTGACTAGCAGGTTGATTCTAAAGAACAAAACCTATTGAAGAATCAAGGTGATTCTCACCTCAGTTTGTGAAAAAGGTGCCTCAAGTCTTGAATTATATCGCCAACCAAATTTTTTTTCATCAATACATCCAGTGTGCTACCTTTTCTATATGACTTATCAACAAAAATGATAGCCTTTAAAAAGGTGGCATCCTCTGAGCAGCACCTTGTTATCACAGAGGCATTTAGACTCTCCTTTCAAAGCTAGTCTTTTTATCCTTCCGGAAATGGCATCTATCAAAAAAGAGCAGAACTATCTTAGCAAAGGCAAAAAGAGGCAGCAATTTGCAGGTGCGGTGGTCTATGTGTTAGGTACATTCCTGACCAGTTTGTGTATGGAATCTCATTTCCCCATAGACATTTCCAAATACATTTCAGTCAGCAGACAGCAGGCAGCAATTTATCCCTAAGTGAAAGCAACAAGAAAAATACACTTAAAAAGGGAATAAGCTTTTCAAAAGCATCACTTTAAAGGAAACACAAATAGCCCAATTTTGCATTATATTTGTCAGTGGGATTACCATTATGTCAGTAGGATGAATCAACTGAAATCTCTAAGAAATGTCATATTTTGTGGGGCCAAATTATCTATGACCTGATTAGTTTTTCTAGCTGAAAACCAGTCTTATCACTTAACAATTGTCCCTTGCTAACCAGACTGGTTACTTTGCTAACTTGCCCTGAAATTTATCAGGTGTAGCCTCCTCTGCTCCACCACCACTAACACCAGTCAGTTAAATAGAATTCCATAAAGTCCTCTCTAGCTGAATGATAACTCTTTGGTCAAGATTCTCTAATGTAAGTTTGAAAATCACACTGTTGTCTTAGGAAGTCAAAGTTTATACCAGTTTGTAGAGAAATCATTCATGTCTTTTGCATTATTTGACAACCTAGCATTGCTAGGATGTGACTTGCTGAGTAAATTCAAGAAAACTTGCTGTTTTGATTGCGAAAATCCACTTGAAATGCTAAGAATTTTTGCCCAGTCTTCTGTTTTTAAGTTCTTGGTTGTCAGAAAAGCAGGTCACAGGTTGGAAGACAAATGAACATGGGTCAGGGCCTGTGCACAGGTGAGCAGAGGCTGGGGACTAACAGGGGAGTAAGTGAACCCAGGAGGAAGGGGATGAAAGCGTGTTGCTGGCTGGGCTAGAGCCTTGGTCTTCTGGCTGTCTTCCTGCTGTCCCAGGCCCTGCTAATTAACCTGCCATCTACCATGCCTGTCTTCAAAAGCCCTGTGCAGGCTTACTTTCCCTTCACTGTTTTTTAACCCCTTTCTTCAAATCCACTGAATCCAACAGATTCTGGTTAGACTAAGCTTATTATCTCCCTACCCACCCCCATGGTTTTCTGCCACCATTTCATCACCAACACTTGAAAACTGCAAGTTATTTTTGACTCTCTTTCTCTCACTCTCCCCTGCCCCACCCTACACTCAGTTGCTTGCCAAGTCCTTTTGGTGTTCCCTTAATTAGGAATTTCCTCCCTTCCCCCTTACCACTTATATCTTATTTCCATTAAGGCTCAGCTCTGATGCCGCAACCTTTTCTAGGTTGTAGAAAGCCTATTCACTCCCAGTTGGAATTAATTACTGTATTTATTTCCTTTTCTTTCCCTGTCTTCCACATCACTTTCCTTTCACTTATTGCACTTCTGTTAGTTGTTTCCAGACCTAGCCTCTCCACTAGATTAAAAAGCTTTTGGAGGGTGGAGACTGTATCTCACTGATGTTTTACCCTTTATACTTAACACATAGTAGGTACTCTGTAAAGTTTATGGAATGAAATATGAATGAATATTCAGCTGTTACCATACCTATCCCCTGTGGATGTTGTCTCAAGTTTTTCAAGATGTGATTTGACATATGCATTGCTGAGAAGGTTGTTTTAGCACCAGCAGTGTCCTGGCATGCTATTAGAATTGAAAGACCTACAAGGAGGTTATCCTATATCTCACACGCCTCCCGGCCCTGAGATTCTATGGCCTTTTAATTTCACTTTAGAGAGTTTGTGGTGCTTCTTTCTGTACAAAATTCAGCACAAGCTGTACAGAATCTAGGATGAATTGACTGAAATTCATGTCATGAGGTATAAGTGTTTTTGTTAAACCCTGTCAGAAAATTTGTTTTTCAAAGTGATTTTCTCATTTACTTGCAGTTTTCCAAAATAACCTTTAGAAATGTAGTCAATTGCCAGAAACCATATTATTAAAGTAAGACATTAGCAAAAATGGCAGGTAAGAACCTCTGAAAATTCTCTCCATAATAGCAATGAAAAAACTGGCAGAAATAGAATCAACTTTTTCAGAACTCTAGAAATGAACTAAAGGCTTGTGGCAATCCAGGGAACATTCAAGAAAAACGGCTGCATGTTGATAAGACCAGTGAGCTTTGTGGCATTAGTATTTTCATTCACCCTATTCCCATCCCTTTCTCCTTGGCTCTGCAGTAGCCTTCAAAATCAATAGCCTTCACGCACGGGGAAAACCATTAGCCTGGCAGCCACCAGAGGAGACAGAATAGAGTTGAGACTCCTTTAGAGCCTCATTTCTAGAGAATTGTCATTATTTGATCTGTCTGGAGTTCTGCCAGAAGGCCCCCACTTGTAAGGCTCTACTTATTTGGCCTGACACAGAGCTACAGAAAGCCTTTTCCCCAGGACCTTTCTTTTGGAAAATGATTAGAGGCAATCAGTTAACTTCTCAGCTGCCTGAAACAATGGATAATATTTCCAGCTAACCACAAAGCTTTGAAGAAAAAGCTGGGGAATGAGATTCCTTGGGGCTTTGGAAAGCTTGGGCATATTCCTGGGAATCTACAAGATTACATGCATGCATAGGGCTGTGCACATGCTCAGGAAAGACCTCAATAGGTCCCAAGCTCTCACTCTGGCTGATCTTGAGCTCGGCATAAGCAGAAAGTGAAGACACAGGCAGAAGACAACGTGTGGCTGAGTGTTGAAGACATGCCCCAACATGTACACAGAGTCCCTTGGCCAAAACTGGGAGGATTTTTGGTTCCAGGAATTTAAGGAAATCTTTGTCTAATTATGAGCTGGCCACTAAACTAACCCAGCAGAGACTTCAATACAATAATTATTATTAAAGTACAGTGGAACAGGGTGAAGCCTGTTGTCCCTGAGACCTTGTAGAAACTAATTCTTGATCCACCAAGTTATAGATTTTGTAGCTCTGCCTGTATAGTCCCTATCTCTTTAAACCGACTGAAAAGGTAGGGAACTCATATCAGCCTGAATTGGTGGGTTCTTGGTCTCACTGACTTCAAGAACGAAGCCATGGACCCTTGCGGTGAGTGAGACAGTTCTTAAAGATGGTGTGTCTGGAGTTTGTTCCTTCTGATGTTTGGACGTGTTTGGAGTTTCTTCCTCCTGGTGGGTTCGTGGTCTCGCTGGCCTCAGGAGTGAAGCTGCAGACCTTCACGATGAGTGTTACAGCTCTTAAGGTGGCACGTCTAGAGTTGTTCATTTCTCCCGGTGGGTTTGTAGTCTCGCTGGCCTCAGGAGTGAAGCTGCAGACCTTCGCGGTGAGTGTTACAGCTCATAAAGGTGGCGTGGACCCAGGGAGTGAGCAGGAGCAAGATTTATTGCAAAGAGCAAAAGAACAAAGCTTCCACAATGTGGAAGGGGACCCAAGCCGGTTGCTGCTGCTGGCTGGGGCAGCCTGCTTTTATTCCCTTATGTGGCCCCACCCACATCCTTCTGATTGGTCCATTTTACAGAGAGCTGATTGGTCCGTTTTGACAGGGTGCTGATTGGCCCATTCACAATCCCTGAGCTAGACACAGAGCAGCCACTGGTGCATTCACAGTCCTCCAGCCAGACACAAAAGTTCTCCAAGTCCTCACCAGATTAACTAGACATCGAGCACCCACCAGTGCGTCTACAAACCTTGAGCCAGACACAGAGCACCGATTGGTGAGTTCACAAACCCAGAGCTAGACACAGAGTGCCTATCAGTGCATCTACAATCCTCCAGTCAGACACAAAGGCTCTCCAAGTCCCCACCAGACCCAGGAGCCCAGCTGGCTTCACCCAGTGGACTCTGCACCAGGGCCGCAGGCAGAGCTGCTCGCCAGTCCCACGTGGTGCACCCACGGTCCTCAGCCCCTGGGTGGTTGATGGGACCGGGCGCTGCAGAGCAGGGGGCGGCGCTCATTGGGGAGGCTCTGGCTGCACAGGAGTCCACCGGTTGGGAGGAGACTAGCATGGCGGGCTGCGGGTCCGGAGCCCTGCCCCATGGGGAGGCAGCTGAGGCCCAGCGAGAACTGAAGCACAGTGCCAGTGGGCCGGCACTGCTGGGGGGCTCAGTGCACCCCCCCCCACCCCGTAGCCTCTGGCCAGGGCGCCAAGCCCCTCACTGCCTGGGGCCGGCAATGCCAGCCAGCTGCTCTGAGTGTGGGGCCCACCAAGCCCACTCCTACCCGGAACTCGCGCTGGCCCGCGAGCACCTTGCGCAGCCTCGGTTACTGCCCGCGCCTCTCCCCCCATGCCTCCCGGCAAGCAGAGAGAGCCGTCTCTGGCTTCAGCCAGCCCAGAGAGGTGCTCCCACAGTGCAGCAGTGGGCCGAAGGGCTCCTCAAGCGCAGCCAGAGTGGGTGCTGAGGCTGAGTAGGCGCTGAGAGCGAGCGAGGGCTGCCAGCATGCCGTCACCTCTCAATCCCCCTTCTAAATAGGATACCCCAACTGCTGTTGGGAATTTGGCCGATGACTGCTCTAGCTACCTCCTGCTGGATAAGGGGCAATAAAGGGGCCCTGCAGTTGTAGTGTCCTCCAGAGGGGAGCTCTATAGACCAGTGAGAGTGCCAGCGGGTCGGTTGAAGGGTCCTTGGTAGAAGTTGTTAGTTAAGCTCATTTGGGGTTCCATTTGTAAGACCATCTGTAGCTTGATGGCCTTGATTCTGGAGGAAACAAATTTGACAAGAAGGTTAAAGATACAGGGCCCAAAGGCGAGTAACAGCAAGATGGCTGCCACGGGACCTAGAAAGGGGAGAAGCCATGTTGCTCAACTCCAGAGGTTGATGTAAGAATTTGAAAGGCGTTGTCTGATTTCAGAAGCCTTTTCCTGTAAATGCTGGGAGGCATCTCATACTATCCCTGACTGGTTAGTGTAAAAACAACACTCTTCCCCTAAGAAGGTGCAGAGTCCTCCTTTCTCAGCAGTCAGGAGGTCTAGGCCTCGGCAGTTTTGAAGAGTCACTGCTGCTAAAGAGTCTGTTTGGGATTGTAAAGTAAGGATAGATTTTGTTATTTCTTGCAAACTGAGAAATCCTTTGAGAGTGTGTGGTAGTAGGATAATGAAGTAGATAAACCAGCTATTCCGGTTCCTGTAGCAGTAGCCATTCCTAACCCTGTAAATAGGGGTATTACTTGTGTGACTGCACTGACAGACTTCAGCTTTGAGGGGTACTGATAAGGTCTGATTTCCTGGGGCAATATTAATGTTGGGACTTAGAAAGACTAAGGTGCAGGTGCCTGTCCAGTTAGCGGGGAGGCAGATATAGGCCAACATTCCACATAAGAAGAACATACCTTGGCTGGGTAGACAGAAATTTACCTTGGCTTTTAAAGGAATAGGACACACTGTTTTTTCTTTACTGCTTCCATCTCTTTCTTTCTCTTTGACTTGTCTCTGACTCCCTCTTTGTCTGTTTCTTCCTCTCTCTCTCTGACTTTCTATCTTTCCTTTCTGCTGGTGTTTCCCTGCCTCTGCCAGCCACTTATGCTACTGTTCTCCCCTATCCTTCCTCTTTTTGATGGCTGCAGCAGTGTAAGACTGCCACCTCCTTGGGTTTTTGCACTGTGTGCAATAACTCCATAATTTCCTTGTGGTATTTAATGGGGGTTCCCCCAGAAGTTAGGGACTCCCTTTCTTTCCATATTGCAGCATGGACATGTAGGATTAGATAAGCATACTTGCTATCTGTATACACATTTATTCTTTTCCCCTTTTCCAGTTCTAAGACTCGGGTAAGTGCCACTAGTTCTGCTAACTGGGCACTGGTCCCTGGGGGAAGAGACTTACTTTTTTTTTTTTTTTTTTTGAGACGGAGTCTGGCTCTGTCGCCCAAACTGGAGTGCAGTGGCCGGGTCTCAGCTCACTGCAAGCTCTGCCTTTCGGGTTCACGCCATTCTCCTGCCTCAGCCTTCCGAGTAGCTGGGACTATAGGCGTCCGCCACCTCGCCCGGCTAGTTTTTTGTATTTTTTTTTTTAGTAGAGACGGAGTTTCACCGTGTTAGCCGGGATGGTCTCGATCTCCTGACCTTGTGATCCGCCCGTCTCGGCCTCCCAAAGTGCTGGGATTACAGGCTTGAGCCACCGCGCCCGGCGAGACTTACTTTCAAGTACAGTTACATCACTAACTGTGGCATAACCTGCCCTTTGTATCCCCTTCTCCACAAATGAACTTCCATCAGTATATAGGTTAAGGTCAGGATTAGCTAAGGGGATTTCTAAGAGATCATCTCAGGCGGCATAAGTCTGGACTATAATTTGTTGGCAGTCATGCTCGATTGGTTCCCCATCCTCTGGGAGAAAAGTGGCAGGGTTGATGGCTACACATGAAAGTATTTGAAGCACCAGTCCCTTAAGGAGTAGCACCTGGCATCTAAGTAGGCGGTTGTCTGATAGCCATAAACTTCCTTTGGCACCTAATATGTCATTTATATCATGAGTAGTCCAGACAGTGAGATCCTTTCCTTGTATTATCTTGATAGCCTCTGACACTAAGACGGCCACTGCCTCAACTACCCATCAACAGTGAGGCCAGTCTTTTGCTACTACATCAATTTCCTTGCTTAGGTATGCCACTGGTTGTGGGGTTGTCCCATGAGTCTGAGTAAGGACTCCAAGAGCTATTCCTGCCTCTCTGTGACTTATAAAGAGAAGTTTTGTCCTGTGGGAAGGTTTAAAGCTGGAGCCTGCTTTAAAGTTTTGAAGGCTGTTTCTGCCTCTGGTTCCCATTCTACTGGATGAGTATTTGTCCTCTGGGTTTCCTTGATTATAGAGGGGCCTGGCTATCTCACTGTATCTGGGGATCCATAGTTGGCAAAAGCAGGGGATTCCAGGGAACCCCTGCAACTGTCTTAATGTCTTAGGGTGAGGATAAGCCAGTATAGGCTATATTCGTTCCTTGCTGAGGGCCCTGGTCCCTCTGACTAAGATTAGTCCTAGGCATTTGACCTGCTGTAGGCAAAGCTGGGCCTTCGACCTAGACACCTTGTACCCTTGATTAGCTAGAAAGTTCAAGAGATCTAGGGTAGCCTGCTGGCACAAGGCTTCCAAACTGGTAGCCAAAAGGAAATCATCCACATACTGAAGGACCAGAGTGCCTGGACTTGAGAAGTGGCCTAGATCTTGGGCCAGTGCCTGACCAAACAAGTGAGGGCTATCCCTAACTCGTTGGGGCAAGACTGTCCACATAAGTTGGGACGTGTGGTCTGTGGGATCCTCAAAGGCAAAGAGAAACTGGGAGCCAGAGGGCAGGGGAATACAGAATAAGGCATCCTTGAGGTTCAGAACTGTGAACCATTCTGCTTCCTCTGGTATTTGAGAGAGCAGGGTATAGGGGTTGGGTACAACTGTATATAGAGGAATTACTGCCTCATTTATGAGTCTAAGATCTTGCACTAGTCTCCACTGACTATTTGGTTTTTGTACTCCTAGAACTGGGGTGTTGCAGGGACTGCTGCATTTCCTTACTTAGCCTTGAGCTTTTAAATGTTTAACAATGTCCTGTAATCCTTTATGAGCTTCAGGTCTTAAGGAATATTGCCTTTGATAAGGAAAAGTGGTGGGATCTTTTAGCCTGATTTGGACTGGGCGAGCATTTTTTGCCCTTCCAAATTGTCCTTCCAATGCCCTGACTTCAGGGTTGATTCCCTCCTCAAGCAGGGGACAACAAATGGGTAACTTGTTCCCCATATTCATATAGATAATAGCTCCAGGTTTGGCTAATGTATCCCTCCCTAATAAGGGTGTGGGACTTTCAGGCATAACAAGAAAGGCATGTGAAAGCAGCAATGTCTCCCAATTACAACTGAGGTGGGAGAAATAGCTGGTTACAGGCTGTCCCAGGATTCCTCGGATGGTAACAGACCTTGAGGAAGTCGTCCAGGACAGGAGATTAACACTGAGAGAAGCTTGAGCCAGTGTCCAGGAGGAAGTCTATTTCCTGGCCCTCAATGGTTAAATGTACCCGGGGCTCTGTAAGGGTGATGACATGAGCTGGCGCTTTCCCTGGGCACCCTCAGTCCTGTTGTTGGATCATCTGGTTGGGGGCTTCTGACCCAGACAACCTTCATCCTCTGGGGCAGTGCACCTTCCAGTGATTGCCTCAGCATAGTGGACACGGACGAGGGGGCAGCTTATTTCTCATTGCACAGCCTTTTTTTAAAGTGTCCTAGTAAACCACACTGATAACAAGCCCTACTGGGTGATTGGCCTGCTCCATTTTCTGTCCTCTCTGAACCACCAAGGTCTGTCTGTCTGAGGGCCATGACTAAGGCTGTGGCCTTTCTCTGATCTCGCTTTTCCTTTTGGGCCTGTTTCTCTTGGTCCCTATTATAGAACACCGAGGTTGCCAGGTTTAATAATGCCTCCAAATTTTGTTCAGGACCCACGGCTTGCTTTTGGAGCTTTCTCCTGATATCTGCGGCTGATTGGGTAATAAACTTATCTTTTAGAATCAATTGACCCTCAAATGATTTGGGTGACAAGGGAGTATATTTTTTTAAGGCCTCCCGTAGCTGCTCGAGGAAGGCAGAAAGATTTTCTTCCTTTCCATGAGTTATGGTGGACATCATTGAATAATTCATGGGCTTTTTTCTAATTCTTTCTAGCGCACAGGTCAACACATGTTTACGACTCCAGTCCCCATGATCTGAGTCAAGGTCCCAATGGGGATCCATACTGGGGATGTCTTGCTGACTGGTAGGGAATTTGTCCCTTTCTTCGGCTGTCATTCTGTCATTTACTTGACTAAGATACCAGGTATCTCCAAACTCTCAGGCTGCAGCTAAAGGTGCATTATTTTCATTAAAGGCCAGGGTTTGATAGAACAGTAGCATGACATCTCTCCAAGTGAGGTCGAAGGTTTGCCCTAGAACCTGTGGGACATCTTTGTACCTATCAGGATCATCTGAAAACTTCCCCAGGTCTGCCCTGATCTGCTTTAAATCACAGAGGGAGAAGGGGACATGTACCCAGGTTGGGCCAAATTCCCCTCCCCCTACAGCTTGAAGGGCACATAACTGATAGCCTGGGGGGGGAGTTTGTGGTGCTTTGATGATTTCTTTGCTTATTTCCTTCTGGGCAGGGGAGATTAGAGGAGGATTATCATTCATAGGAAGGGGAGCTATAGGGAGGCTAGGATATGGGGGTAAGCTGAGAGGTCCTCCTGTGGGATGTAAATTGTAAGCTTTGCATAGTTGTATATTCTCCCTCAATGAAAAGAAAGCTTGGACATAAGGTATTTCACTCCATTTGCCTTCCCTCTTACAGAAAAGGTCAAGCTGCAGTATACTATTGTAATTTGTACTTCCCTCAGGTGGCCATTTTTCCCCATCAGAGAGAAAATATTGGAGCCAAGCCATAGTGCAGAAAAAAATGAGTTGCCTCTTTTTCAGGGTTTGTGGGTCAAAGTGGTCCCAATGACTTAGGATGCATTTCAAGGGTGAGCCTGTTGATGCCTGAGTGTTTCCCATCTGAAAGACAAAACCACCCACAGTTTTGGTTTGTTTTGTTTCTCCCCCGCCCAAGAACCCACAGCGGTCCCTGGACCCTGCTGATTGGAGTAGTTGTGCTCACCGACGCAGCAGCAGAAGCAACCCCTGCCTAAGAACCCGCAATGGTCCCTGGACCCTGCTGATCGGAATAGTTGCGCTCACCAACGCAGCAGCAGAAACACTAGTTTTCCTCCCAGAACACATGGGGGACCAAGGAAGGTCGGATTTAGTGGCCCTTACTGATGCATTCTCAAAAACCTGCACCCTTGCCTGTCCTCCTAGACCACAAGGAGGACCAAGAAGAATCAGATTTAGTGGCCCTTACTGATGCATTCTCGAAAACCTATTAGAGTCCTAAGCATTCTCCTGTTAGTATTGGGACTTTACCCATGTCCTATAAAGATGTTATGCCCCAAAAATGAAGTGGAGGGCCATACCCTGAGGGAAGGAAGGGATCTCCAGAGTTGGAATAGTGACACCTTTTGTCCTCACTTATATGAATAGGAAGGATACAATTTCTGAGGCTCCCCATATCCTAGCTTCATGAATAGATTTTGTTAGGCCCGCTTGTCTGAGGAAGGATCCTAAAATTCTAGATAGTCCCCCTTACGATGGGACTTTGGGCAAAAATTATGTCTTTCTGATTGGTGAGCCAGGGTGCCTAAAGGAGGTAACAGAGTCTTGGAGTTTATACTAGAAGTCATTCTTATAGGAGAAACTAGAAAAGCACCAGAGAGAGGAAGCGATTTTTAGAAGCAGGACTAACCTCAGAGAAGAGAGGTGAGAGGAAGTTTGCCTGGCAGGCATTAGGACCCAGGGGGCAAGGGTCAGGATAGATAGGATAGATGGGCAAGTCTCGCTTGGGTGACATGCCTTTGAGAGTTCTGCTCATGGCTGCAGGGTCAACCAGCTTGTTGTCGGGACCCCAGAGCTACATGGCTTTCCTCTCTGTCGGCCCTCAGCTCAGCCCAGAGGTACAGGAAAAGCAGAAGCTGGTTCTAGGCAAACCAACACTCCCAACTCTGAAGTGTCGGGGGTTGTTAGAGAGCCCTTTCCCAGAAAGCCTGACACCTGTGTCTTTACCTCGGCAGCCACGCTAGTTGTTTTTAACTGGCCGACAGGTGCCCGGTATTTAGCCCCTGAATTCTAAGGAAAAACAGGACAGAACAGCAAGTGAAAGGAGTCCGATGGTACTCACTGCTTGGCGATAGGTGATAGTCTCACCACTTGGTGATAGTCTCACCGCTTGGTGATAGGCGATAGTCTCTTCATGGTCGCCAAAATGTGTCTGGAATTGGTGGGTTCTTGGTCTCACTGACTTCAAGAATGAAGCCGTGGACCCTCGAGGTGAGTGTTACAGTTCTTAAAGATGGTGCGTCTGGAGTTTGTTCCTTCTGATGTTTGGACGTGTTCAGAGTTTCTTCCTTCATGGTGGGTTCATGGTCTCGCTGGCCTTAGGAGTGAAGCTGCATACCTTGGTGGTGAGTGTTACAGCTCATAAAGGTGGCATGGACCCAGAGTGAGCAGGAGCAAGATTTATTGCAAAGAGCAAAAGAACAAAGCTTCCACAACGTGGAAGGGGACCCAAAGGGGTTGCTGCTACTGGCTCGGGCAGCCTGCTTTTATTCCCTTATCTGGCCCCACCCACATCCTTCTGATTGGTCCATTTTACAGAGAGCTGATTGGTCCGTTTTGACAGGGTGCTGATTGGCCCGTTCACAATCCCTGAGCTAGACACAGCACCCACTGGTACATTCACAGTCCTCCAGCCAGACACAAAAGTTCTCCAAGTCCTCACCAGATTAACTAGACACAGAGCACCCACCAGTGCATCTCTAAACCTTAAGCCAGACACAGAGTCCGATGGGTGAGTTCACAAACCCTGAGCTAGACACAGAGCACCCATCAGTGCATCTACAATCCCCCAGTCAGACACAAAGGCTCTCCAAGTCCCCACCAGACCCAGGAGCCCAGCAGACTTCACTTAGTGGACTCCACACTGGGGCCGCAGGCAGAGCTGCTCGCCAGTCCCACGCCCTGTGCCCGCACTTCTCAGCCCCTCTGGGTGGTCAATGGGACTGGTCGCTGCAGAGCAGGGGGCGTCACTCGTCCGGGAGGCTCAGGCCCCACAGGAGCCCATGGCGGTGGGGAGGCTCAGGCATGGCTGGCTGCAGGTCCTGAGCCCTGCCCTGCGGGGAGGCAGCTGAGGCCCAGCAAGAATTCCAGCACAGCCGGCGGGCCGGGGCTGCTGGGGGACCTGGCACACCCCCCAGCAGCCGCCAGCCAGGGCGCCAAGCCCCTCACTACCCGGGTCAGCAGCACTGTCTGGCCACTCCGAGTGTAAGGCCCACCGAGCCCATGACCACCCGGAACTTGCGCTGGCCCGCAAGTGCCTTGCACGGCCTCGGTTCCCGCCCGTGCCTCTCCCCCACACCTCCTTGCAAGCAGAGATAGCTGGCTCCGGCCTGGGCCAGCCCAGGGAGGGGCTCCCACAGTGCAGCAGTGGGCCAAAGGGCTCCTCAAGCATGGCCAGAGTGGACGCGGAGGCTGAGGAGACGCCAAGAGCGAGCGAGGGCCACCAGCATGCCACCTCTCGTAGTCCCTATCTCTTTAAACAGACTGGGAAGGCAGGGAACTCATTTCAGCCTGATATATGGTTTGTTTACTTTTAAAGGCAAGACAAAGGTAGTTTGTGAAAATTTTAAAATAAAACGTATTGCTGTTAATCAGAAGCAATTGTACTGGAAATGATATTTTACTTCTGCACCTCATCCACTTCCCAGATTGCTTTTTCATCTGAGTTCTCCCTATGTAAGACCTGTTCCTCTTTCCTCCCTAGACCCCCATGTACATAATCTTCCCATGTCACTGCTTCTTGTTTCTGTTAATTTCATTTTCTGTTCTTTCATTTGTTCCATACATGTAGCCTTGATTCAGGGATGGCCATGGCCTCACATACGATATTCAGGGTGTCTATCTTTTAAGAGAAGAATCAAGAAGAATAGAGACTATAATGAACTTCTTGCTGGCCTAGCTAGGCCTGAGAGGGGGTGAAGTACAAGAGTCAAATTCTTTGGCTGCCACTTTGATCAGAGCCATCCCAAATGAAGCAGGGCAGTTGTCACAGGCTTCAAAGGGCTTTACTAATTTGACCAGATAACTGGCCAGTGACTCACTGAGACAGGGTTGGCGATAGAGAAATGGTATTTCTTTGGCCAGTACTATAAAAAGACCCAAGGCTTATATGCATACATGCTGTACATTCATCCAATGCTACCCATCCTCACCCCTATGAAGGCAATGCCAGAGAGGTTACCCTTTTCCTACAGTATACTCAAGTTACTTATTTTCTGATTTTCTCTCTCTTTTTAGGCTACACTAGATGTTCATTTAAAATGGATTTCTTCTGCCTGTGAGGGTTAGAGGGTAGGGTGGGGTGGTACACAGTGTGATTTGCCCTGCCTCAGTCCACCACCTCCTGGGGATGGCCTGACCTGGATAATCATTTTTAGCCTGGTATTTCCTGGGCATGGGCCAGGGGCTGAGGCCAGCAGCAGAGAGGCTAAGATGGCACAGGCTCCCTGTCAGATTTGGTAGTGATGAATTTTCACTGGGGAACAAAATGGCTGTTTCTAACTTCTTTAAATTTGAAACACTGCAGAGACTATCATCTTAGTAATTAAAATATATTGAGGAGAAAGGCTACTTAAATCCCTGAATGACTGGAATTCTGTAAGATATTTTAAGAAAGGTAATATCCCTGGTTAACAGGTTTTTGTTTGTTTGTTTGTTTGTTTGTTTGTTTGTTTGTTTTGAGATGGAACCTTGCTGTGTCACCAGGCTGGAGTGCAGTGATATAATCTCGGGTCACTGCAACCTCGGCCTCCCGGGTTCAAGCAATTCTCCTGCTTCAGCCTCCTGAGTAGCTGGGACTACAGGCACGCACCACCATGCCCAGCTAATTTTTGAATTTTTAGTAGAGACAGGGTTTCACCATGTTGGCCAGGCTGGTCTCGATCTCAGCTGTGTTTCTAAAAGTGCTTGTACAAATTATAATTTCAACTTCCAACAAAATATTTATATGATCAAAATAGACTCTTTTTTTTTTTTTTTTTTAATCAGAACAGACTCATTTATATTTAGGAGCATTTATTTCTATGAAAACAACGTGCCCTTGCCTTAGAAAACAAAAACAAAATAAAATAAAACAATTTATCCTTTCAAGGGATTTCTTTTAGAGAATCTCTGCAGCTACTTGTAGTTGTACAAATGGTCCCCTACTTTCTCTGTGCTCCCCTCCTCATAGGGGCTGATGAGCCCCCATGAGTTAAGAGGTGTGTGTTGAGTATCTTAGCTTTGAACTTGAAATATATTTTTCATAGATATAGTACCATAAACTATGAAATGAACTATCAATTTAAATTTTCTAGTTACAGATTAAAATAGGTTTTGTGGGCTGGCTTGGAAATATATTTACTATTTACAATATAATATCTCTCAAAAAATTATTATTATTTATTTATTTTTTAAGGAGATGGGGGTTGGCACTGAAAGTTCCAAGCTTCTAATCGTGGCTTAGTCCTTCTGGTAACCAGCCTCCATCCAGAAGCCCACCAAGAGATACTTCATTAAAACAGAAGATGCTCTTATCACCCAGGAAATTCATTAGGAGCTCTATGTCAGGAACCAGGGAGAAAGGCCATATTTCAGAACAAAAGTGAATTTGAGGAAAAGGTCTGCTAAAAGACTCAAGATTGACTTATGAAGGGGTACTATCTCAAAAGTTCTTTGTAGCTAATATTCTGAGAGAGGCCAGGCATGGTGGCTCACGCCTGTAATCCCAACACTTTGAAAGGCTGAGGTGGGAGAATTGCTTAAGGCCAGCAGTTCAAGACCACCCTGGCTAATACAGTGAAACCCCATCTCTTTTGGGACAAAAGTGAATTTGATGGCCAGGCACGGTGGCTCACGCCTGTAATCCCAGCACTTTGGGAGGCCGAGGCGGGCGGATCACAAGGTCAGGAGATCGAGACCACGGTGAAACCCCGTCTCTACTAAAAATACAAAAAATTAGCCGGGCGCGGTGACAGGCGCCTGTAGTCCCAGCTACTTGGGAGGCTGAGGCAGGAGAATGGCAGGAACCCAGGAGGCAGAGCTTGCAGTGAGCCGAGATCATGCCACTGCACTCCAGCCAGGGGGACAGAGCGAGACTCTGTCTCAAAAAAAAAAAAAAGTGAATTTGAATTTTAATTCCTCCCATATTGCATGGTCATAAGTTCAAAAAGTATGGCTTGTGAACTAGTGAGGTTTAGTTATATTTTGGGGGACACTTTATCTTCAGAGATAACCATGGTTGCGTGAGATGGGAAAATCAAACTGTTTTCTACTCTGACACTCACCACTCAATTCTTGTGATACCACATACCATGCAATTCTCCACAAGATACCAATAGTGTACCCTATAATTTAATTCAATTCTGACACTATCTGTCTGGAGTTAGAGTAAGATTCCATAGGCTGACAGCTCAGTTCCACAAGACTGCACCACTTCAGATACCAGTCATAAGTCCCAGCTATATGTGCTTCTGACTGACCAGCTATAAATTGGGGTTCCCATGACCCCCTCCTCGTGTTCCATAATTTAGGATGACTCACTGAACTCAGGGAAACACTTTGTTATGTTTACCCATTTATTATAAAGAATATCACAAAGGGTATAGATGGACAGCCAGATGGAGGAGATGCATAGGGCAAGGCATGTGGAAAGGGACACAGAGCAGCCATGCCCTCTTTAGGCATACCACCCCCCAGACACCTCCACATATTCAGCAACCCAGAAGTTCACCAAATCCCACAGTCCAAGGATTTTTATGAAGTCAATTTTTGACTCAGTCTCCACCCTTCCCAAAGGATGGGGGTTGGAACTGAAAGTTCCAAGCTTCTAATCATAGCTTAGTCTTTCTGGTAACCAGCCTCCATCCAGAAGCCCACCAAGAGATACTTCATTAGAACAGAAGATGACCCAGGAAATTCCCTAGGAGCTCTATGTCAGGAACCAGGCAGAGAGGCCAAATTTCAGAACAAAAGATGCACATAGTATCCCTATCACTCACCATAACAAAGGTTTTAGGAGCTCTGTGCCAGAAAACAGGGATAGAAACTAAATATATATTTCTTATTATATCTTAATAGTCATCTGTGAATACCAAGAACAAGTTATATTTACCGTTAACTTCAAGATCCTTCTTTGCAGAAGCCATATGTGAATAAAATGGCAAATAAAAATACTATGAAAACATCTGGTCTTCCAGCTAAAATATTACCATATACACAGTTGTACAAACATTCAGGCTTGTCACAGCACCTTCCAAGCCACTGGCCGCTGGAAACCTCGCAATACAAACCTCATGATATTCCCTGTGACATGGGCAGGAGTTAGGTGTGCATGTATTGTGTCACCTCAATACACTCAGAGTAGGGAAAGCTCGATAACGGGCTATTTACAAAGAAGGCCCTATGGTATAAAATGTTTTGAAGTAACTGTGGCCAAATGAATTTTTAGAGATGGTGTTAAATGGGACTTTGAGAAAGGGAAGGTCAAAAGAGATGGTCAAGAGGAAATCCTTCAGCTAAAGGATTTAGAGGTCTTGTGAGTGTCTTTGTTCCTCAAGGAAAAGGAATTGCTTTCATTAGATTCAAGCTGCTGACCTTTCACCTTCAGAGCAAAGGTAATAATCAGTCAGCTACAGAGGTAAGCCCCTTCTATTAAATTTTACTTAAGTTTCTTTCATTTTCTTTCAGTTTTATCCAAGTATGAAAACCAGATTACTATTTTCACTGACTACCTAGAAGAATATCCAGATACAGATGAGCTGGTATGGATCTTAGGGAAGCAGCATCTCCTTAAAACAGGTAAGATTTGGTAGCATTTGTCTGTAAGAACCCAGATGAGGTAGGCATCTGTGGTTCAGGGTTTGTACTTTTTCTTCTTGGGTTGGCAGAGCATTTTCTTGCTTAATGTTAATGCTACTCTGAAGTGGATTTACCTTGTAGTCAACGGAGCTTAAGTCTCAGAACTTTTGCTTGGACAGGCCCCTTCCAAGGCCCCGAAAGGCCCTAGTAATATGTTTACAAGGTTATAGGTTTTTGCACAATTTGCACAGGTAATATATTTTTATTCTGTTCCTTAAAGGAGAATCCCCAAATTCTAGAAGCCTTGGGTTTCAAAAAACACGGACCCACTCCTGGTATCACTAACCAGTCTCTAGCCTTTCGTGATTGGGCTACATATTTATTACTCTCACATGCTTCTCTGGCCAGATAAAAACACTCAGGGACTTCTAGATAACCCATGGATCTCAGAAACAATATCAGACCTAGTAAGTTTTTCTTATGTTTTAGATCTTTTGCTGACCGTGGCACTGTCTCAGTTTATTCTGATTTTGTATAGAACTTCTAGCCACTACAGCTAGATGGAAAGGAGGCTTTAATTTTTCTTCCTTACCATTACATTCTTATAGATTGGGAAAGAAAGACCTTTTAACCTGAAACTGCTAACAACCCAGCACCCAGATAAAGCCAGAGCTTAGAAAGAGGCAGCTCTGAGATTTGTATCTTTCTGAGGAGACATCCTCTTCAGAGGCCCTCACTTAGCTTGGAGGAAGGAACAGGAAGAGGCTGATGAAAAGGCAGGAGAGGAAGTTAGGCATTGTCAGCTCCTCCTGAGCCTGGCTTCATTATTTTGATTGGAGAATTGTGAACAGTGGAAAGCCGGGAGCTAGCGATTAGGAGACCTTTTTTATTTAGACTCTTCTAACTCAGGTAAGTCACTTTCTCTTTCTGGATCTTAACTTCCTTCAGTGATACTTAAAATGAGGGGATTGGAGGGAATCTTCTAATTCTGCATTCCATGACAGGTTGCCAAATCCACTCATATTCAAATGTTAAATTGGGAAGTGCCTTTCAAAGTGAAATCACTGTTAAAATGTCCATGCAACTTCCCCAGCATAAAGCCACACAGGAACACATAAAGACTGTCAGAGGCAGAAGTGAGGGTGTGGACATTTAAGAGGACGGGTATATAACAGCTAACATTTGTCACAGGTTCACTGCGTACTATTCACCATGTAAGCACTTTACGTGTATTATCTTTTGAATACTCACAACTCAATGAAGTAGGTACTATAATTCTCCCCATTTATGGATGAGGAAACTGAAGCCCAGAGAGGTTAAGTTAACCAGCTTACACGGCTGGTAATTAGCAGAGTCAGGGTTCAAACCCAATCAAAGTATGACTTCAGGTGTCTTACTATTAACCATTATACATCTGCTTCCCTGAATGTGCTAGGCACTGGGGCATGGAAGGGAAGGAAAATACAGATAGCTCAACTTTTCGACTTCTTCCAAAGAAAAGGAATACAGAAAAGAGAAACTATTGGCCCAAAGTAGATTTCCCTTTGTTCTTTTTAAGTGCAGTGACTATAAATTTTATACAGAATATAATACAGACATGTTGTTGAGAAGAGGGAGAGAGGTGACTAAGAAAGACAGTCACATCTAAGTACAGATAAAATTGTGGAAGCCATATTTGTGGCCCATCAAAGTAAATTTATGTCATAAAATACAAGAAAGCATGCTTTGAAAAAAGACACAAAAACATTTGTGATATTATATATGCATTTAGATTGTAAGTGCCGGTTGCACTAGGTGCTATAGATACATTTCTTACACACCTAATTTGCTTAGTAGGGCATTTCCTTTTTATTTAAAGATGCATGTGTGCATGCACAGACACACATGCGCACACACAAACAAGCCAACCAATAGTTTTTGTTTTGTTTTATTTTGTTTTGCTTGAGACAAGGTCTCTCTGTTACTCAGGCTAGAGTACAGTGGTGATCATAGCTCACTGCAGCCTCGAACTCCTGGACTCAAGTGATCCTCATACCTCATTCTTTTTGTAGAGATGGGGTCTCACTATGTTGTCCAGGCTGGTCTTCAATTCCTGGCCTCAAGCAATATTCCTGTCTCAGCCTCCCAAAGCACTGGGATTAGAGGTGTGAGTCACTGGGCCTAGCCAAACCTCTAGTTTTAGATAAGGGATGATGGGTGCTGATATAAGATCCAGCCAACCATCATTCAGGCTGGGGCTGATAGTCTTGTTAGTGGGTTCTCTAGGATCCTTAATTTTCTTATTCCTTGTCTTGTGGCAATGATCCCAGTGTTTGTAACTGTCAGGACTGTGGAATTCAGTGAAAAGATGACAGGAGCTACCCAATGTCATTACACCAGTCAAGTAGCTCTGGTCAAACCATAGGTTGGGAGAAATACTGAAATTATTTGGCTAAAATGAGAATGGGTTTCCTGTGAATTTACCTAGCCCCATAATAATGGAATTGACTGGTTATTTGAAATTAAGTTAGCAGCTGGCTCAGAAGTAAAGATGGGTATTTTTAGATATGGTGATTTAATTTTAATTTTACATTTAATTACAGAAAAATCTAAGCTGTTGTCTGATATAAGTGCTCGTCTATGGTTTACATACAGAAGGAAATTTTCACCAATTGGTAGGTATATCATTTGTTTTACTGTGCTTTGTTCCTTGTGGATAGCTTGCCTGAGGTTATCAGTGACTTCATAGAAACCTCAGAATTAATAGCTCACTATAGCAAAGAATTCGATTTAGGGGACTAGGTAAACCTTACACTTCATCCAAAAGTTTCATTGCTAAAGTATCCTTTCACATATGGCTCTATGGCATTGAGGGGTTATGACTGTATACTTTTGACCCCACCTCCAAGTGTTCAGGCACCAGATGATATTACTTGTTATACTTTTGAGATTAAGGGGAAAAATCACATAAGCCTTTAATTTGTATAATATCTATTAAATTACAATCCACTGCATTGTGGAACTACTTGATTATTAATGAAAATTGTGTCTTGAAAGAAAGAAAATAATTTATTTGGTTTTTTTCCCCCTTATGACACGAAAGCACCTTGCCATTGAGAGACAAATTACAGTAGTTTCCTTGGAACTAATTCTAGGCTATTACCAGCTGTCAACTAGAAAAAAGGACAATTCAATAGGTGAAGTGAATGTGCTGTTTTCATAAAGGATATACAACACATTTGCAAGTAGGGTGGCTACTTCCTAGTATCATGGCCCTGTAGGAAAAGGACCTACAAATAGTGACATTTACTCTTCTAAGAGGACACTAGAATGAAATCAACCTTTCTGTTCAGTGCCAAAAATGAAGGTCACACAGACTTTTCCTTTCTTTTTTTTTTTTTTTTCTCTCCCCAGAAATACACCAGTCAGTAACAAACAAAAGAACAGTGTTTAGTAACCAGTGGTTCTGAACTGTTAACTTTATCTGGCTGTGGAGCTCTTTGCAAGGCTGGAAAATATTTCTAATTTTACTCTGCCAATATTTTGGCAATAGATGATCTCTTCTTTATGTGGGCCTCATTGCATCTTTTCCCTACTAATCTGGCCAATAATCCCCGCATTAGCAACAATCAAAAGGCACCCTTTCCAGGTCATAAAGTGACTCACTCCTTCCCATCTTGTTGTTGTAACTTTCCTTCAGTCCCCACAACTAAGAGAAAGGGGTGACCACCTTGACCCACTTGTCTTACAAGATTGATGACCCCCTTTGAAGTTAGTCTTCTGAGATTGTGCTTATAGCATATTTTTCCATTTCCACACTGGGAAAAGAAAACAATGAAAACAACATACCCTGTCTGCCATACAAGTTATCTGATTTCATTGGCCCCTTGGAAAAGAATATTGAGCTCACCCTGGCCTCATATGTGGGATTTTCTTTGCATAAGGTGTTCTTAAAATAGAACCTGTTGTCTTATTTCATTTATTAACTAATTTTATACCTTTTAAAGATACATTTCTAATTCATTAATATGGGTTTAAATTATGATCATACTCAAAACATCAAGTATTTGTGTCATCCTCTATGGGTTCTAGAACACTTTCACAGATATTCTCTCAGTTCTTACAATACCCACTGATAGTAGGCAGAGTATGTACTATTATGCTCAGCCTATAGATGAGATTTAGATTAGATAACTAGAGACTGGTCTTCTGATGCCTCATCTAGGGATCTTTCCCCTATTTTACAATGTCCTTCTTGCTGTTCAGATCTTCATAATATATACTCAGAATAGTCATGAGCCTTCCAAATCTCTTTGACCATTTTGATGATTGCCTTTGGTAGTATTTGTTCTTTACCTAAGTAAGACTGGCTTCCCTGAGAATTTCAGGGCCATGCAAGTGAGCTATGCAAGGCAAGGTTTGGGTCTGGCAGATGATGACATGGAATGGACTAAGGGTTGGTATTCATACATGGCAGTCACCTACCAAAATTGCATGTATACCTAGAAGTCTTCAAGCAGAAAACATAATGGACACATTTAGTTCATTTGCTTGTTTTATGTTTGGCCGTAGAACTTGTTTTGGTTGACTCAGTACTGTGTTTGCAAGTTCCAACTGTATACCCAAATCTTGTTTGATCTGTGGGTATATCTGTCACCTCGCTTTTCAGAGTATATATATTTGCCTGTCTTGTGTGAGTCCCAAGTATGCTAATGTTTCAGGAAAGGGCAGTTTGAGGAACCCATATTCATTCCCTTCCATTTTGCCAACAGGGGGAACGGGCCCTTCATCAGATGCTGGTTGGGGATGTATGCTACGCTGTGGACAGATGATGCTGGCTCAAGCCCTTATCTGTAGACACTTGGGAAGGGGTGAGTTAAATTTGTTTTATAAACTTTCTCAGAGACCTCTGCAGTGTCACTTGCTACTATTGATTTAGTTTGATGCTGAGCCTTGGGAACACTCAGTAATAAACTTGCAGGTCTTAAAATGCTCTCTGCAAGCTCAAGTGGTGGGGCTGACAAGTCAACAAAGCCCCTCATAAGAAGGAAACAGCTTCCTTGTGAGTCACCAAGCCAGGGAGTTATTTTCCTGGGACAGAACTGAACATTGAGGGAGGTGTGTCATTTATCCTTTCCATCTTTGCTATTGTTTGAGTAAGTCCTTAGAAATGCAAGATAACAAAGGCAGCAGGAAGAAGGGTGTGGTGGTAAGTCTCTTTCTTGACCTTGTTTAAGATATCTGCCTGGTGAAGGATGTAAGTGACCTAAAGGAAGTGCATAGAGGGAGCTGGTACTATTTTGGTTTTGGTTCACTAAGGATGTCCAGCTGATGATGAAGGAATCTTCAAATTTGCTTCCTTGGGAGGACATTCAATTAAGAGCCTTCTGATAATGGTTGTTGGAACTCTTTTTTTTTTTTTTTTTTTTTTTGAGTCAGAGTTTCGCTCTGTCTCCCAGGTTGGAGTGCAGTGGTGCAATCTTGGCTCACTGCAACCTGTGACCCCCGGGTTCAAGCGATTCTCCGCCTCAGCCTCCTGAGTAGCTGGGATTATAGGTGCCTGCCACCGTGCCTGGACGCCTGGCTGATTTTTGTAATTTTAGTAGAAATGGGGTTTTGCCATGTTGGCCAGGCTGATCTTGAACTCCTGACCTCAGATGATCCACCCGCCTCGGCCTCCCAAAGTGCTGGGATTATAGGCATGAGCCACTGCACCTGGCTGGTTGTTGGAACTCTTGAGTCTTGCTTTCTTAAGACATGTACATGCTTCCCTATGGGCATCTGAAGGATGGGGTTGGCTGCATGCCAGTTCAGGCACTTAGGTGAAGGTCCATTTAGACTTGGGGATGAGAGAGCGAAAGGACACTTTGGATGAAATTGGGCTGCTGAACTCATTGGCTGTTGCTAATTGAGGTTCAGAAGTATAGAAACATCATTTTCCTTTTCCCGCTGTGCAAACTCACAGATTTTGCTACAGCTCTCAGAGAGGATTGGAGAAGGGCCCAGGGAGGTTTCAGGGCTTATTGCCTTCTCTTCAGGGTTTGGGATATCCTGCTTGCCCTGGGTAGTATAATAATTTCCATTTTACAGATGAGGAAACCAAGGCTCAGGGAAGTGATGTGATTTACCCAGGGTAAAACAGCAAGAAATCAAAGATTTGGGGATAAAATAAAGATATTCCAACTCCTTGTCCAGTGATTTCCCTTGTTTATACATGCTTCTTGGTATAGATCCATTCTCACTATTTAATTTTTTTTTTTTTTCATTTATAACACACTTCAAAATGATTATTTTGGAAGCAAGTTCTGGAAGTAGGGAGCAAACTGGAAAAAAAAAAAAAAAAAAAAACAAACTCCACAGTCAGCAGTCTCAATTGTTCTAATACAAAAGCAAGTAACAGGAAGAAGCTGGAAAAAGATCTTGTAGCTAAAATGCGTTAAAAGAGTAATTTTGTAAAGATGTCTTTTGGATTGTTTCCTATTCAGCTATTTTAAAATTAAGGTAGAGTATTCACTTACCATTGTCGTCAGCAAATATTTAGTGGTATTTAGCAGCCAGCTAATTAGGATTTCTCCAGACTTGGACAATTTGGTAGCTAATGAAAAGAAGTTGGATGTGGTTCCAACTTCTGAGGGCTGTGCTGGATCCAAAGTTAAAAACTTTGGTTTTAGCAACACTAGAAGCAAAAAATAACTGAAGAGTCTTGAGATAATGGCCTTTGGCTTCAAGTGTAGTTCAGTCTTTATTTCAAACTCTCTCTAAAACCTCAGGAGAGAAATTTGTCTTGGAAGCAAACTAAGCCTCAAAAATCTGTCCCATTAGACAGTGTTTCTAGAGCTGAGAGGATTGCAGTGATTCCAGAGAGTTTTTGCAGTTGTCCTCAGTAAGTTACAAATGGCCTCTGTAGGATTTAGGGAGCTGTGCTGAAGGCACAGACAGTATCCGTACAGATGTAGTTATTTTGGCTTTGGTCTTAGGGAAACCTTGAACACCTGATAGCACAGTTATTTGTTTTCCCAAAGCTCAGTATGGACTTTTTAAAAGGTGGTGTAAAAACGACAGCATGCAATTTTTTTAAGCTTCCTTAGTTGTGAGCTGTGTATATTCCCCTGTGAACTGTTGTATATCAGAATAGCACTTCTTACCCGTGAGATCCTTTTGTCAATGCTGCCAAAATATAAGAGCAAAAGCCATTGCCGTCTATGTGGAGATGAGACGCTGTGGCATCTGGCTTATATATCAGTGTACTGCCGGGCTTTGTGGTGACCTCCTGTTCACTGAGTCACTGAGCCAGAAAGGCCTTTGTGACATTGTTTTTATATAATATTGATCCAGCTCTAGCCCTTGGGTTAAGTCAATTCCTTGGTCAACTTCTTGTTTTGCTTTTACTATATACTCAGTGAGTCTTTGAAAGCAATCACTTTCCAGATGTCTTTGTTATCAAAATGAAAGATACTTAGGAATGTTCTAACTTGATCATTCCTGCCTTCTAGATGTGGTGCCTTTGTTTTCCTTCTAACTTTGTAGTTACAATAAAAGTGCAGAGAGGTAATAAACAGTTATAAAAATGTTTCTAACCCATTTTTTTTTTCTTAAAAAGACTGGAGCTGGGAGAAACAAAAAGAACAACCCAAAGAATACCAACGCATCCTACAGTGCTTCTTAGATAGAAAAGATTGTTGCTACTCTATCCATCAAATGGGTAAGGTCATAAATCAATAGTTTAAAGGCAGTGCCTATTCTGTTCCTTCTCTTCCCTTGCCTTATATGTGGCTACATTAAGTTGTCCATCTGCTTAATTATTTATACAAAAAATTAGGAGTTTGTGGCTTACTGGAAGATCTTTTGCTAACATGTTAATTTTTTCCACATAAAAACAGCACAAATGGGTGTAGGAGAAGGGAAATCAATTGGAGAATGGTTTGGACCAAATACAGTTGCACAGGTGTTAAAGTAAGTAAAAGAGTCTGGCGCCTGCCTTATTCTGCTGTCTCCTATGCTTCCCTCCCTAGACAACTAAACCTCCCATCAACCTAGGTATTCTTACAATCCCTCTAAGCTACTCTTCCCACTAAACCATCAAATATCTGTGCCATTTTGCTCAGATGGCTCTTTGAAATGTGTAAGCATGGATATCTGTCTTGGTATATCAGAGTTATATTCACTGGTAGCAGTATATGTGGCTGTATCCTAGGACTCATTCAGTGTCTCATGCTGCAGATTGATGCTTATGTGCCTGGGAGCCATTGGCCTGAGGGTCCCTTTGAAGCCAAAAGTTTCATACTAAGTGGTAGAGGCTGAGCCAGCCTAAGCAAGAAATGGACCCCCACAGGGCTCCTACATGCACTACATAATATTTAAAAACCCTGTTCATTCAGCTTTGTCTTTGTACCTTTACTGTGCTAAGTTCTGGGTGTGCAGAAATAAACTTGACATAGTCCTTGCCTCAAGGAACTCACCAGCTATTGGGGGAGACAAACCCCAGGGAAGTCTTGGAATCAGTTTGTCATCTCATAGCAGACTCAAGGTGGCCCAGCGTGGTATTCCAGTTGTCTTGTTAAATACCAGAATTCACCTTCCACAGCAAGAGGCAAGGTGGAGAGGTCAGGACCAACTTTTTGAAAGCAAATGGGGTGAGTGATGTTAGTACTTACACCTGCAGACCACTTTACCTGTTGTCACTCTCCTTCCTAACAACCTATCACTGATGGAAACTCCATGAGGGCAGAGATTGTATTTATCTTGTTCACTCTGTAACACCAGCACATAGAACTGCCTGGCACGCGTAAGTACACAATAAATGCTCGATGAATAAATGAAAATGGCAGCCAGAATCTGGGGCCAGATTTAGGGATCAGAAGATTGAAACCTTCTGGCCTCCTTTGGTGTAGAACATTAAGCTCCTGGGCACTATAGGGGGACCTATTCCATGCAAAGTACAGATGGGACCCTGTTTCGATTACTAACCAGTCTTCAGTGAACTAGAATGCTTTGGGAATGTGTCTGTGAGGGGAGTGGCCTGGATTTTTTGGGATCCAAGGAAAATCTGCATTGACTTTACTCCTTCCTAACAATGTAACCTCTCTGAGGCTGCTTTCTTGCCATAGTCAGAATGCCTTTTGGGCATCGCTGACTCTGCTGAGTGAAAATCTGGCAGTATTTCAGGAATCACTGTATGAACGTGATGTGGAAAGTATAAGAGATTAGAATGGCTGTGCTGAGCCTAAAACCCAGCTTGAAATGGTTGGTGTTAAAACAACATCCTTCAGAATTTGCTTCTTTCCTCTAAATTTTAAGGTTACCAACAACAAAGTGGAAACCTAGATTTTATTTTATTTTATTTTTCAGACAGAGTCTCACTCTGTCGCCCAGGCTGGAGTGCAGTGGCACAATCTCGGCTCACTGCAACCTCCACCTCCCAGGGTCAATATTCTCCTGCCTCAGCCTCCCAAGTAGCTGGAATTACAGGTGCCTGCTATCACGCCCAGCTAATTTTTGTATTTTTAGTAGAGATGGGGTTTCACCATGTTGACCAGGCTGGTCTCGAACTTCTGACCTCGTGATCCACCTGTCTCGACCTCCCAAAGTGCTGGGATTACAGGCGTGAACCACCACGCTTGGGGTAGATTTTTTTAAAGAATGTAAATGGGTTCCAATTCATCATGATCATTAGCATTAACAACAGCATATTATTATTATATTATTGTTATTCTTCTGGAAAAAGACAATACATTAAAATGAATGAAATACAAGGGTGATGGTAGTTAACTTCCTGGGAGCTACCTGGTAGAGAGACTGTGTTTTCTTCGGTCCAATGAGACTGGGCTTTACCCACACATCCCAGAAGTAGCCAGGTTAAACATGGCCTCATTTAACTGGCAAGGGAAGAAGAAGGAAAGGGAGACATAGGTGGGGTACTTTACCTAGACCTCAGATCATCTCTCTTTTAAAGGGGTTTTCTTTCTAATATACCATAAAGTCCTGCAGTTCAGCATGGTGGCTCTCTTCAGCTGCTGACCAGTAAAGCTCGGCACCTCAATCCGCGGCCTGTGTCACTTGAGAGGTATTCTCAGGGCAGCTGGGGAGGGGTAGAAGTGATCTCTCTCTCTCTATCCCCTCTACCCACTGTCTCTCTCTCTCTCTGGGTTTACCTGGAACATATTCTCCATATTATCTGTGATCCCAAACAAATGTCTATTTTTTATGGACGACTTCCTTTAAAAAAAATTTTTTTTACAGTTTCCCTTTTGAAAAATGAAAGTTCAGTAAGTCAGAATGTCTTTTATTTAAGAAAACAAAGTCTCTTGGGACTCTGAGAGCAGATGCACGGGTAACTTTTCTTTTTTCCCCAGTAGGTGTCCCATCATTTTGTGAAGTAGACTTCTCCAGGTTGTAAAGCAGAAACTTCTTTTTGAGGTTCAGATACAGTGACTCAGTGGCATTCTCAAGGTCTCTAGACATGGAGCGTCCCAGAGCTCTGGCAAAGAAGCCGAGTTGACCTGAACACCAGCTTTTCTGTGGCTCAGTGTTGGTGACTTTAGGAACACTGGGCATAAATTGTACTGTTTTCTGCTGATATTTCCATCTTCCCAAATTGTGACTTCCTTATACATTGCTTTGCAGAAAACTTGCTTTATTTGATGAATGGAATTCCTTGGCTGTTTATGTTTCAATGGATAACACAGTGGTCATTGAAGATATCAGTGAGTTACCAGTCTGTTTAACTTCCCAGCTGATGGGTGATGAATTCCTTTCTCACCATTCAGAATTCTGGGACTCAAGAGAGTCTCTCTGGTCTTCCCCACCAGGGCAGGGGAGCTTAGGGGAGCACAGGGCTCTGATTCTTTCTTTTGAGTTTTCTGAGAGGGAGAACACCATTAGAGGGGCCTTGCTGCTCCTCAGTGAGGTACCACACTCCTTCCCTGCAAAAAACACAAAGTGCATATAATTTATTCAACCACCAACAGATCTTTCATGGAGGCTCACCCTTGTCCAGGCCTGTGATTCCTGCACTGAGGAGTCAGAGCAACCTAAAGATACAGTCCCTGTCTCACAGGCCCTAGCAGACTTGAGAAATGAGATTCCTACAATGAGCCCAGAATCCCTATTGGGAGCTAAACAAGTACCCTGCGGCCGGAATGAAGAGCGTGAGCCCTAAAGGAATGGCCTGGGCTTCGTGTGGGTGGGGAGTCAACTGAGCCCTGGTGGCAGAGGAGAGGGCCTTCTAGGCAGGGTGGGGGGCATGTGAGGTTCCCCTTAGTTTTGATATTGGAGTATCTTACTAGGGCTGAAGACTCCTTACTTATCCAATTTTCTGTTCTTCCATTTCTAGAAAAAATGTGCCGTGTCCTTCCCTTGAGTGCTGACACAGCTGGTGACAGGCCTCCCGATTCTTTGATTGCTTCAAACCAGAGTAAGGGCATTTCTGCCCACTGCCCAGCCTGGAAGCCCCTGCTGCTCATTGTGCCCCTTCGCCTGGGCATAAACCAAATCAATCCTGTCTATGTTGATGCATTCAAAGTAAGTCACTTCTTTCCCTGAGCCCATTGCTGCCTGCCCATCACACCGCCATCTCAGCACAGAGATCCGTGAGCAGCAGTCCACAAGTGAGTTGAGAATCTTGCATTCTCTTTCTCTCCAGGAGTGTTTTAAGATGCCACAGTCTTTAGGGGCATTAGGAGGAAAACCAAATAACGCGTATTATTTCATAGGATTCTTAGGTAAGAAAGGAGGAATCACAAGTAAGTCATCGTGGGCTATGGGAGGGTGTGGGGACAAGGTTTGCATGGGAGACCAGGCAATTCCAGTTAGTGGGTTCCCATCTAGCCCAGGGATGCCACGGCCTCTGGTCACCTCCTTCTGTCTCCAGCCTAACTAATGGAGAGTGATGTTTCTGTGTGCCTGATGGAAAGCATGTCCAATTTCAATGCCTTTACTTCCTTGCTTCTTGATAAGATGGTTCCATTGCTTTCCCACTGGATAGCCCCAAGGTCACAGCATTGCTCCAGCACATCTCTCTCCTGCCTGTGGGGCCCAGGGTGGTGGAATTTCAATCCCTTGACTTTGCCAATATCTCTCTTATTAGGGCCAGCTGGCTCATTGTTCAGAGCTGTGACAGGGTGGGAATTAGAGGAGGCAAAGACAGAAGTATCCTTTTCCCGAGAATGGGGACTAAGCCTTAAAACCACTAACCTCTTAATGTGAACCCGAGCAAGCAGCCCAACATTCCCTGCATAGTAAGGCACCTCTGGAAACCCAGTCTCTTGACTCACTAGCTATGACCAGAGACATTTGAGGTCCTTGGTACACAAGGGAAGCTAGCCTAGTGCTTCTGAAGCTTTAGCATGCACATCAATCACCTTGAGAGCCTATTGAAGTGCAGGTTCAGTAGGTCTTGGGTGGGGCCTGAGAGTCTGCATTTCTAACTAGGTGGTGCCCATGCTGCTGGTCCACAGACCATACTTTGCATACCCAGGGCCTAAACACCTGGTTAGTGTTGAACAGCATGTGTTAGAGAGTGATGTGGCCAGGAAAATTTGGTACAGGACACCTGTTGCAGGGGTGGGGTGGTCTGAGACTTGGCCTCAAGAAAGTTATGAGCTCAGATTGGTTGACACAGAAAGGAGAACTACAGGAGTTACAAGGGAATGGCATGAGGGCACGTGCAAAGGACAGGGCGGAGATGGCCTTAGTCATCCTCCCCAACACATCTCTTCTTGGACATTCAGGGAGGTGACGTGGGATGGGAACAGACACACCTGGCTTTGCATGCTAATCCCCCACTTGCTACTGTGTGGCTTCAGGAAAAAGATATCAGTATTCAGTCTCAGGTTCCTCTTATGTAAAATAGGGTTAATGCCTGACTCACCCTGTTGTCATCTTACAGTAAAGCGTTCAGCCAGGCATATAGGACAGTCAGTGAAAGGTAGCTGCACCTTGCTTGACCCCCCCAACACCTCTTTCCTTTGCCAGCCCCTTCTTCCTCTCTTTAGGTTGGCGGGGGGCGGGGGGTGGGGAGCGGGGCGCAGGGATTGCACAGCTGCCTCTGTTTTCTGTAATGCTGCCGTCTATTGGTTGAGCCTAAGAATTACAGCTAAATGGAAAATGTAGAGCCTGTAAAGGCTTTTATTTTTCTAAGTATAAAACCTAGTATTTGGAGTTCTGCAAAATCAGATGCCCTCTGTTCCTAAGCATGTGGGTTCAAAGAAAATGTTGCAAAAAATAGATTTCCAGTTGTTCATGCTTGACTTAGTCCCTTCAGGCGGCTATAACAGAATAGTATAGACGAGGTGGCTTTATAAACAACAGAAATTTATGTCTCACTGTTCTAGAGGCACTGTTATCTTGTGTACCAAGTACCTCAAATGTCTCACTGTTCTAGAGGTCCAAGATCCAGGCACTGGCAGATTCGGTGTCTGGTGAGAGCCCACTTCCTGGTTAATAGATGGCTGTTATCTTGCTGTGTCCTCAAATGGCAGAAGAGGCAAAGGAGCTTTCTGGAGTCTCTTTTATGAAGGCACTAATCCATTCATAGGGGCTCCACCCTCATGATCAAAGGCCCCACTTCCTAGCACTGTCATATTGGGGGTTAGGATTTCAACATATGAATTTTAGGGAGACATAAACATTCAGTCCACAACAGTGTTTGAGGACAACTTTGAAACAGATTAGAAAATAGCTTTGGAGGAATCTCAGTGAATAGTGTATATGATTCCTGGGTACCCTGGCCTCCCTATCCCAAGTTACCTCCAGAGAATTTCTCCAAGGTGGTGTAGCCATCCTGTTTCTTGAGGCCACTGGGTCAGGGTAGCTTTTGTGAAGTTTGACTACTCATTAAAAAGATGTGGGCAATCCTCAGTTCTTTAATACCCCAAGACAGAGGTTCACATAGTGCCCATTTGCCTGTTAACTTTTATAAGTCCTTTGTGCAAACTTCACTTGAGGGCTTTAAGTCCCTCCAACTCCCCTTTTCTGACTCACACCCTTACTGTTTGAGGTTGAGTGGTCCAGACTGGCAGAATGTCTGAAGCGAGGGAAGAGATGCAAGTTGCCATTTTCTAAATAGTTGTCCCATTCCAGAGACTCTGCAAAGTGTATTCTCTCTCTTTCTACACACACACACATATATATACACACACACACATTTATACATATATACACATACTTACATATACATTTTGTATATTAAAAATATATATTAAAAATATATAAAATGTATTACATATACATATACAAAGTATTACATATACATTTCATATATACATTTATATAAAATATATAAAATGTATAAATGCATATATAAAATACATTGTATATATAAATAAATGTATATATAAATAAATAAATAAAATGTATAAAAATATATAAAATAAAATGTATATATAAAATATATATAATGTATTACATATGCATATACAAAGTATTATATATTATATATATATAAATATATAAAATAGATAAATAAAATGTGTTATATACACCATGGAATACTATATAGCCATAAAAAGTAATGAAATCATGTCCTCTGCAGCAACATGGATGGAGCTGGAGGCCATTGCCTAAGTGTACTGTATCTCTTATAAGCACTCTCAGAAATGATGCAGCTTGTGGCCGGGTGCGGTGGCCCACACTTGTAATCCCAGCGCTTTGGGAGGCCAAGGCCAGTGGATCGCCTGAGCTCAGGAGTTCGAGACCAGCCTTGGCAACATGGTGAAATGCCGTCTATACCAAACATACAAAAAATTAGCTGGATGTGGTGGCGTACGCCTATAGACCCAGCTACTTGGGAGGCTGAGATGGGGATTACTTCCAAGCAGATTGCTTGAGCCCAGGAGGTCAAGGCTGCAGTGAGCCAAGATCGTGCCACTGCACTCCAGCCTGGGTGACAGATCATATTAGTCAGGGTTCTCTAGAGGGCCAGAACTAATGGAATATATATACATATATATGTGTATATATGTGTGTGTATGTTACATACACACACAGACACACACATACATATATATAAATATAAAAATATATATAAAGGGGAGTTTATTAAGTATTAACTTACATGATCACAAGGTCCCACAATAGGCCATCTGCAGGCTGAGGAGCAAGGACAGCCAGTCTGACTTCCAAAACTGAAGAACTTGGAGTCTGATGTTTGAGGGCAGGAAACATCCAGCGTGGAGAAAGATGTAGGCTGGGAGGCTAGGCCCATCTCTGTTTTTCACATTTTTCTGCTTGCCGCCCTGGCAACTGGTTAGATTGTGCCCACCTGATTAAGAGTGGGTCTGCCTTCCCCAGCCCACTGACTCAAATGTTAATCTGCTTTGGCAACACCCTCACAGACACACCCAGGATCAGTACTTTGTCTCCTTCAATCCAATCAAGTGGACACTCAGTATTAACCATCACAAGTCCACCCCTTGTCAACTGGTACACATATACATATCCTGAAATCATACATCATCTTCAAATAAAGATAATAATAAGGTCATAATTTGTCTAACATAATACAACTATCCTTTGTACAACTGGAAACGCACCAATCCCCAACCCAAATACTATTACGTAAACTTAACAATACTTAAATGCTGATGTGAAGTCAATAAATCTTATGTCACATGATAAAGGAGAAAGGAAATAAAATGAGAATATCTTCTGAGTACAAGTGTATACATGCGCAAACATGTTTTTAACAA
Organism: Piliocolobus tephrosceles; assembly: GCF_002776525.5. Taxonomy (NCBI): domain Eukaryota; kingdom Metazoa; phylum Chordata; class Mammalia; order Primates; family Cercopithecidae; genus Piliocolobus; species Piliocolobus tephrosceles. The sequence continues at coordinate 45,964,439 of NC_045445.1, read as the reverse complement.
AAGAAGGAGGAAATATTCATGACAATTGCAGTCCTCGTTTCTGTAGCTGGTCACGTAGTCGTAGCTAGTATTGATGACTACCTTCTTTTACTACCTATACTGTATTCCCTTTGCCTTCAATAAACACTTCAGCAGGTCATGGTTTTTTTCCTGGTGGAGTGACCCAAACCTTCATTCCTGAAGGGTCTGGGCCATTTGTAGTCCTGCCTGGATTGGGCTGTTGTAGTTTCCCATTGACCTTAATCACAGGGCATGGTAATACTAAGAGACACCCAAATGGATCTCCTGTATTCCATGCATACTTTTTCTTACCTCCACTGTGGGGCAGTAGACTGATTTCATCTTGATAGTCCGAGTCAGTCACCCCAGCCAACACTGTAACTCCCTTATTAGCCTGTTGATGTAAAGGTAAGAGGAGCCCAAAGTATCCACGTGGCAATCTTAACTTCTGATTTAATGGAATTGTTGTGTCTCCTGGTGGCAGCATTTCTTCCTCTGGGACTAAGACCTCTAGGCCAGCAGAACTTAATGTCAGGGGAACAGGAAGCAAAATTTTGCTAGTGGATCACTAGGGCTGATGGTGAGTGGTGCCACTTCCACTTCCACCCCTTGATTCCTGGACCTGTGAATCCTGGCTATGAGAGAAAGAGTACCATATATTGAATGCCAATTCAGAGCTTACACAGCCTTCTGGAAAACTTTGCCCCAGCCCTACAAAGTATTTTCACCTAGTTGGCATTGTAATTGTAACTTCAAAATGAAATCCCACCATTCTATCAATCCAGCTGCTTCAAGCTGATGGGGAACATGGTAAGACCAGTGAATTCCATGAGAATGAGCCCACTGCCACACTTTCTTAGCCATAAAGTCAGAGCTGTGTGGAAAACCATGATGGTGGATAAGGCATTCTGTGAGTCCATGGATGGGAGTCTTGGCAGAAGCATTGTGTACAGGATAGGTAAACCCATATGTGGACTAAATGTTTATTCCAGTGAGAATAAATCTCTGCCCTTTCCATGATGGAAGAAGCCCAATATAATCAACCTGCCACCAGGTAGCTGGCTGATCACCCCGAGGAATGGTGCCATATTGAGGGCTCCGTGTTGGTCTCTGCTGCTGGCAAATTGGGCACTCAGCAGCGGCCGTAGCCAGGTCAACCTTGGTGAGTGGAAGTCCATGTTGCTGAACCCATGTGTAACCTCCATCCCTGCCACCATGGCCACTTTGTTCATGGGCCCATTGGGTGATGACAAGGGTAGCTGGGGAAAGAGGCTGAGTGGTGTCCACAGAATGGGTCATCCTATCTACTTGATTATTGAAATTCTCCTCTGCTGAGGTCATTCATTGGTGAGTACTCACATGGCATACAAATATCTTCACAGTTTTTGATCACTCAGAGAGGTCCATCCACATATCTCTTCCCCAAATTGGCATCAATTTCCCAATCATGCTTCCTCCAAGTCCCTGACCATCCAGTCAAACCATTGACTATAGCCCATGAATTAGTATATAATCGCACATGTGGCCGTTTCTCCTTCCGTGCAAAGTGCACAATCAGGTGCACTGCTCGAAGTTATGCCCACTGGAAAGATTTCCCTTCCATGGGCTGGAGTAACACACCCAAATGAGAAATATGTTGCCTCCAAAATCCAAATAGGCCCAATAGGCATTGTGTCTGTTTCTTGGTTGCAGGAGGGGCCAATTGCAGCAACTTATCCTTCACCTTAGAAAGAATATCTTGACAGGCCCCACACCACTGGACCCCTAGAAACTTTACTGAGGTAGAAGGTCCCTGAATTTTAGTCAGATTTATTTCCCATCCTCTGGGAAATAAATTATTGGCAAATGTCTTACCAATAAGTCCAGTGTGTTTGCTACTTCTTGCTCACTGGATCCAATCAGCATAATGTCATCAATGTAATGGACCAGTGTGGAAGTGAAAAGCAATCAAGGTCTCTCCAAATAAGATTATGACACAAAGACGAAGAGTTCATATGCCCCTGAGGTAGGACAGTAAAGATATATTGCTGGCCTTGCCAGCTGAAGGCAAATTGCTTCTGGTGGGCCTTATGGACAGGAATGGACAAAAAGGCATTTGCCAGGTCAATGGCTGCATACCAGGTACCAGGAGATGCATTAATTTGCTCGAGCAATGAAGCTACATCTGGTACAGCAGCTGCAATTGGAGTCACCACTTGGTTAAGCCTACAATAATCCACTGTCATTCTCCAAGATCCATCTGTCTTCTGCACAGGCCAAATGAGAGAGTTGAACTGGGATGTGGTGGGAATCACCATCTCTGTGTCTTTCAGGTCCTTGATGGTGGCACTGATCTCTTCAGTCCCTCAAGGGATGCAATATTGTTTTTGATTTACTATTTTCCTAGGTAGAGGAAGCTCTAATGGCTTCCATTTAACCTTTCTCACCGTAATAGCCCTCACCCTACCAGTCAGGGAGCCAATGTAGGGGTTCTGCCAGCTGCTAAGTATGTCTATGCCAATTATGCATTCTGGCACTGGGGAAATGACCATGGGATGAGTCTGGGGACCCTCTGGGCCCATTGTAAGTTGCACCTGAGCTAAAACACCATTGATTACCTGACCTCCATAAGCCCCTACTTTAACTGGAGGACCACAATGATGTTTTGGGTTCCCTGGAATCAATGTCAGCTCAGAGCCAGTGTCCAGTAGGCCCCGAAATATCTGATCATTTCCCTTTCCCCAATGCACAGTTACCCTGCTAAAAGGCCAGAGGTCTCCTTGGGGAAGGATGGGAGAACAATTCACTGCATAAATTGTCAGTAATATAGTGAGGTCCTTCCTCAAGGGGACCTGGCCTCCCCTTCATTCAGGGGGTTCTGGGTCTGTAAACTGGCTCAAGTCTGGAAATTGATTGATGGGCTGTGAGTCTCCGTTTTTGTAATTCAAATTAGTCTTTTGTGCATTTGACCTAGAAGTTTTCTGCTTATATAAATTAAGTAGGAATGCAGTAGGCTTCCTATCAGTTTCACTTCTAGAAACACCATGATTAATTAGCCAATGCCAGAGCTCTACACGAGTCAGATTGTTCTGATTGCAGTAGTCTGAAAGCAATAGTCAGACTATTGCTTTGCCTCTGCTGTCCATTACGGTAGCTACGCCCACCTTGCCTTTGACGGTTGAGTGCTGCCACTTGGCCCCTGCCACCTCAGGATCCAATTATTCCCGTTATATTTAAATTTTGTAGTTGAGTGACTGCAGTTTCCACTGTTAGATCTGACATACAGAGAAGAGCAATTACAATACTCTTCGAAGATGCAGGTGCTGCCCTCACAAATCTATTTTGCAAGGCATTGGTCAAGGGTATATCTTCTGGACTCTCCCAGCTGGGGTGACTAATCCACTCCACCATCCCAATCTCCCTAAGCCTTTGGATCCCTTCCTCTACATAAAACCGAGGGAGATCAGGCATTTCCATCTCGCTCACAGTGGGTGATCTTTTAATCCTTATTTCAGCTAACCAACCAAATAAGCTATTTAGAACCGTTCTTAACTCCCCGAGCTGCAACATTAAATGCAGTCTCTAACATAGTGGGCCCAAATCAATAAATTCAGCCTGATCCAACTCTGTGTTCCTTCCACCATTATCCCACACCCTTAATATCCATGCTCATGCCTGTTCTCCAGGTTTCTGTTTATATAAATTAGAAAACTCAAGCAGTTCTTTTTGAGTATAGTGCACCTCCTCATGGGTCACACTCTCAGTCTCACCTCCAGGAGCCCACCAGGCCTTTAGTCTAAAGTCTGGAAGGAAACAGAGGTGTTGGGGGTGGCTCCTGAGGAGAATCCACATTATCTCGCCTGGCAACTGCCTCGGGGAGGCCATCACTGTTGCTTCCGGCAGCGCAGGATTTATCTCCTCAGTCAAAGGTGGAAAGGCTGATGGCAGCATGGGCTGGGGAGGGGATGTTGCCACTACTGGGGATGGGGAAGCTGTTTCTTCTGGCAAAAAAACGTTCATCAGAGTTTACAAACTCAGTGTACCCAGCTTCATCAGGGTCCACCCACACATTCCCATTCCAAGTTGCAAGGTCCCTTTCTTTTCCAATCAATGCCCTCACTTTAACAGTAGACACCTGGCGAGGCTGTGCATGCATCTTTTGTTGCAGGCCAGCCACTCGCATGATAAGAGCTTGTGTCTGTTTTTCCACAATTTCAGCTCTTTCTCTACAGGAGATAAGACTCTCACTTAGGGCAATCTTAGCAGATTTTAGGTTCAATATCTGCTTCTGAAACCTGGAGTTGGGATCCCTGAGTTCATTTTCCTTCATCACTTTGTCCACTGAACTTAGGAGCAACCAACCAGCTTCATTATGTTCCTTGGTTTTCCACGTATGGTCAATTGTATTTTGTATAGTCACCGATCTCCTCGCCTCTCATGAGCAATGATTCAGGTGTGTCAAATGCATTATTTTGCATAACTATCTAAACAGTCCACACCAAGGACTATCAGTATTCCCTATACTATTAGAAGTAGAGTCCTTAGCATTTTTGGGTCTAATCGTATTAAGTAGCCAACTCCAGAAACCCCAAAACCAATGAAAGAACTCCATCCTAATATTCTGTTCCTCTAGAACAACTCCTGGTACCAAAATCTGTATCAGTCAGGATTCTCTAGAGGGACAGATATATATATAATAGATATATTCCATTTATATAATAGATATATTCCATTTATATAATACTGTATATATACACATATATGAGTTTATTAAGTATTAACTCACATGATCGCAAGGTCCCACAATAGGCCATCTGCAGGCTGAGGAGGAAGGACAGCCAGTCTGAGTTCTAAAACTGAAGAACTTGGAGTCCAACGTTTGAGGGCAGGAAGCATCCAGCATGGGAGAAAGATGTAGGCTGGGAGGCTAGGGCCGTCTCTCTTTTTCACATTTTTCTGCCTGCCACCCTGGCAACTGGTTAGATTGTGCCCACCCAGATTAAGGACGGGTCTGCCTTTCCCAGCCCACTGACTCAAATGTTAATCTCCTTTGGCAACACCCTTGTAGACACACCTGGGATCAATACTTTGCATCCTTCAATCCAGTCAAGTTGACACTCAGTATTAACCA
>NC_045445.1:45955251-45959229 GCF_002776525.5 Piliocolobus tephrosceles | reverse complement strand
AAAAAAAAAAAAAAAAAAAAAAAAAAAAAAAAAAAAAAAAAAAAAGATGCAGGTCGTAAAGCTCTACTCCATGCACATCCACACACACAGGCATACCACCCATGGGAAAAGGTCCAAGTCAGTCAGGGAAGATGTTATTATTCCCAACACCTTAACTCCAAACATCTCAGCAGATGACTCAGTTCTAAAACTGTTTTGGCTTTCTCTTTTCTTGCCTACAACTTCCTTTCCCTCAGACCTTTCTGTGGTCTTAGGTAGGCTTCCTTCTAGCCATCTTGGTTGCTCTTTAGTGTAATCTGTGGCTTTTTCGATATCACTGATCTTGCCTACCTGTGGTCTAGGGGAAAAATATCTACCTTGACCTTCATAGAGCAAGTCATATGGGGGGATTGATTTCTATATACTCTTAACCATACATTTGTAGGGAAATACTGTTGATTGATTTGCAGTAAAATAATTCTCTGGCCACTTTCTATTTGTGTTGTGTTTTAGGCATTTCACAGAGGTGAAATCTTCTGGTCCTTGTAATATACCATGAGGCAAGTAGAAGAGGCCCAATGACCCTAGTTTAAAAACAAGAAAATTAAGACAGAGTGAATTAAGTAGTTTGTCCTTGGCTTATAATAGAAAAATGTTAAACCTTTCAAGAGACTTCAGAAACAAACATATTCTTTGCCAACAGAAACATGTGGATGTGCCCAACACAATCCTGGATACCATTTCGGAGGGAGTCTTTGGGGCATCCCTCCCTACCCCAGTCTTTGGCAGCAGGTAGATCTCTCCTTGCTCGCCTGATGTAGCCGAGCATACAGAGAAACCAGATGGCCTTCAGGCCCCAACAGCGAGGCTGGGGTACCTCGTAGGCACTTTTGCCTCCTCAGCCTGTGGCTGATGAACAGTAGAGGGACTCTCAGCCCTTTGAATATCAGGTCAAAGCAGAAATTTTATTATCCTAAACTCCTCCCATGTCATTTTGGGCCTAGACTTTTTCAATTTAATGAAGCATAGACTATATCTCTTGTGTCAAGGTCAGTCATGTCGAAGTGAATTTTCCAAGTGAGCGGTATCTGTACTGATGTTAATGTGACGAAGGCAGTGCTTTCTGACAGGAACTTACTAACTTGCTAATAAGTACTAGCTTGCTAGCTAATCAGGACCCGAAGTCAGCTCACTGGTTTCTCATCCATAAAGAGTCAGCATTCCCATTCCATAAAAAGTCAGCATTTCTTTTGAAGGTCAGGACCTCCTCCCTTACCAGAGGTGCTCTCTGAGCGTGGGACTAAGAACCAGCGGTCTAGCCTGAGATGCTTTCCAATGTCAAAAGAGGCAGAAAGCTCCCTGATGGTACCTGGGCCCGCGACCTGGTGACCCCACCTACCACCTCTTTGCTACTGCTGCTCACAGAGCCTGCCATGCCATCTGTGGTCTCTCATTCCCACATCTTCTCAAACCTGTCACTTTCCATTTTGGACTTGGACTTTGAGGAGATGTAAACGGTAGGGCACGTCTTCTCATTGAATGATAAGATTTGGGCGCAAGTGGCTTCCTTTAATCATGCTCACCCTGGCTTCAGGCTTTCTGTCATTCCATTCTCATTGTCACCAAGGGAGGGGTTAAGAGAACCAGAGTGCCTTCTCCCAGCGACAGCAGTGGGGCCAGGACTGGTAGTCCTTTGAAGGTTAAGCATATCTCCTTCAAAACAGGTGACGAGCTCATCTTCTTGGACCCTCACACAACCCAGACCTTTGTCGACACTGAAGAGAATGGAACGGTTAATGACCAGACTTTCCATTGCCTGCAGTCCCCACAGCGAATGAACATCCTGAACCTGGATCCTTCAGTTGCACTGGTGGGTATTCGTAGGTTGAGTGGGCCAGGAGACACGATGTGTATAGATTGGTTCCCTGGGAGTTATCCAGATTGCTAGGTAGGGAGGCAAGAGTATGTTTGCTCACTATCCCCATTAGAGGCAGTAGAGTATAGTGGGGAAGGAATGGACCCTGAAGCCAAACTGCTCCAGTTGGAATCTTGGCTCTGCCACTTACTAACTGTATTAGTCTGTTCTCCCACTGCTAATAAAGACATACCTGAGGCTGGGTAATTTATAAAGGAAAGACGTTTAGTTGACTCACGGCTCCACATGGCTGGGGAGGCCTCCCAATCATGCTGGAAGATGAAGGAAGAGCAAAGGGGTGTCTTACATGGTGGCAGGCAAGAGAGCTTATGCAGGGGAACTCCCATTTATAAAACCATCAGATCTCATGAGCCTTATTCACTACCACAAGGACAGTATGGGGGAAACCACCCCATGATTCAGTGATCTCTACCTGGTCCCACCCTTGACACATGGGGATTATTACAATTCAAGATGAGATTTGGGAGAGGACACAGCCAAACCATATCACTAACTATGCACTTAGGAGGAGTGAATCTTTCTGAGCCTCGGTCTTCTCATCTCTAACGTGAGAAAAACAATAGTTCCTTCCTTATGGGGTTGTATGAGGTGCAGTGCATGTAAGGCACTTAGCACTGGGCCTGGCACATTGTAAGCATTCTATAAATGTTAATTATCATCATCTTTCCCCCGTTTCCTTCTTGTCCTCAAATTATTGCTACCCAGGCACAGGGAGGAAGATGGGATATCACTAGGGAGAGAGAAGGGAGCGAGATGCCCTGGGTGCACACAATCTAGGAAGCTGCAGGGTTTTCCGACAGAAGTATGATTGGTGTCTACACACACTGAAGGGGCATCTGCCTGTGAAGTAGCCAGTGGTTCTGAGGCCTGTCTGCATCCTCTCCTCCAGTTTAATCCAATTGTCAGTATACCAGTGACCAAGAGCTGCGAGTCCTCCTCTTGTGAACCATTCTTTCACTACTCTGGGATCGCTTTGAGGTTGAGAAAGCGCAGACTGATGGTTCTCTCTGTTCTGATAGATAACTTCCTGAAGGTCAATGCCAGCTTCTTAAGTATTGCCTCTAGCTAAAAGTACTATTTGGCTTTTGTTTGTTGGCTTAATTGAATGTTCTTTGGAGATGTGTATTTTTGTACACTGAAAGTAATGGAATTAACCCTACACTTTGAAGATGATCTTCAAGTTAAAATATCTCACAGCATGAGGAAAGAGGGAAAGGGACAGAGAGCAAGGGTGAGAATGAGAGCAAGACTTGAGAGAGTGATGTGTATGTCCGGGTAAGGCAGTGAGTTAGGAGAGAGAGAAGCCCAGGCAGTCTTCCTCCTTTATTGCTGGGAAGTCACATCCACAGAGACTGGCCCACATCCTAATTCTGGGCCAACAGCTCCATTGTGCAATACCAAGGGTAATTCTAAGTTGTGTTCTTTTGCTTTTCCCCAAGGGATTTTTCTGCAAAGAAGAAAAAGACTTTGATAACTGGTGTAGCCTTGTTCAGAAGGTAAAGCTATATGTTTTTCTTAGTCTGAAAAATGAAGTCACTCAATTTTATTCCTTTTCAAGATTGTTTTTCATAGTTAAAAAAAAATCCTACTCTGATACGACTTCACTGCAAGAGAAAGAAACTAAGGCAACAAAGAAACTGTCAGGTGTGGGTAATTGTGCATAACTTTGGGGGAACTGAACAAAAATGTTGGTTTGAAGTATCCTTAGCATGTCAAGGGAGTGATATTTTTAGTGATGAAACTTAATGTTTTATCTCATTAATAGAGAATTATTTTCTAAAGGCAATACTTACATTTTAGAATGCAGCAAAGCTGTATTTAGGTCACATTTAAAGGTGGAATGAGAATTTTCTGGTAAGACTATGCCTTTTATTTTATTTTATTATTATTATTTTTTGAGACAACGTCTCACTCTGTCACCTAGGCTGGAGTGCAGTGGTGGGATCTGGGCGCACTGCAACCTCCGTCTCCCAGGTTCAAGCGATTCTCCTCCCTCAGCCTACCGAGTAGCTGGGATTACAGGCGCCTACCACCACACCCAGCTAATTTTTTTTTTTTTTTTT
>NC_045445.1:45945405-45955151 GCF_002776525.5 Piliocolobus tephrosceles | reverse complement strand
TACAAAGTCTCGCTCTGTCGCCCAGGCTAGAGTGCAGTGGCATGATCTTCGCTCACTGCAAGCTCCATCTCCCAGGTTCACGTCATTCTCCTGCCTCAGCCTCTGGAATAGCTGGGACTACAGGCGCCCGCCACCACACCCGGCTAATTTTTTGTATTTTTAGTAGAGACGGGGTTTCACTATGTTTGCTAGGATGATCTCGATCTCCTGACCTCGTGATCCGCCCACCTCGGCCTCCCAAAGTGCTGGGGTTACAAGTGTGAGCCACGGCGCCTGGCCCAATTTTTGTATTTTTAGTAGAGACAGGGTTTTACCACATTGGCCAGGTTGGTCTCAAACTCCTGACCACAGGTGATCTGCCCACCTCGGCCTTCCAAAGTGCTGGGATTATAGGCATGAGCCACCGTGCCCAGCTAAGACTATGCCATTTAAATTAGGATATATACCATCCATGTTGGACTGCCACTGAAACCATGCCAATATGTAGCAATAGTCTCTTGGGACAGATTTAATTTGACTAACTGACATTTCTTTGGAGCCAATGCTTCAGGAACATCTCACCCCTAAAGTGAGCTGGACCCATGCATCTGGCACAGGAACTATGCCTCATGATGGAGAATAGGCAGTGAGTGCTGCCCTTCATCAGATACTCCCCGCAATATCCTTCTTTCCTGGCCAAACAGTATCTAGAATTGAAGATGGCTGGGTCTTCCGATGGTTCAAGTAGAGGATGCATGTATTTTCTAGGCCCCTATTTTCACCTGGCAACCAGCAGACCACTGTCTCAGGATATGGGGTCAAAGTTTGCCAATTAGAAATGTGACTCTGCAGTATTTAAAACCGTTTCGGTATCTCCCCAGGAAATTCTGAAGGAGAATTTAAGGATGTTTGAATTAGTTCAGAAACATCCATCACACTGGCCTCCCTTTGTACCTCCAGCCAAGCCAGAAGTGACAACCACTGGGGCAGGTAAGCTGTTGTTCAGTGGCTCTCAGCTAGCAGACCCATGTATAGCAATTGTTTTATGAGAAAGAAGGAATTGTGGCCGATGCTTTCTGTGGACAGTAAAATTTCTACTCAGCTGGAGTGATCAAAAAATGGTGCTTCTGATTATTTTAATCTTCAGATGAGCTGATATTTACCAATTTCAAAGAATGATAAAAGAAGAAAATGAGCTCGTTGCAAAAGTTCCATGCAAAATCAAGATGACTAAGATTGCTTTTTCAAGGTCTGGTTCAGGATAGCAAATTGAGGCCATCGATAATTCAAAGGTATCTTGAAGGGCTTGCATAGCCTTGGCCACATCACCGTCGTTGGGTTTATTTAACAAGTCTGGCTATTTTAAGTCTTTATAGAAAATTTCTAATACTTGGCAGTAGTTCTAATTGTAAGTCTCCTCCACACAAGTCTTTCTTTAGTAAAGCAATTAAAAATGCATAGTCTTAACTACTGAGTAATGTATTGATTGACTACTTCAACCCAAGTGTCAAGCTTTTCTTCTTACTCATTTCCATATTCTGATAGAATTCATTGACTCTACTGAGCAACTGGAGGAGTTTGATCTGGAGGAAGATTTTGAGATTCTGAGTGTGTAGAATCCTGGGAACTCAACTTGAAGGTCTGTCTTCCATCTGGCACCATAAAAACATGAACTTATTACATAAAACTTTTCTAGTCAGCAAGTGCCTATATGCCAATAGCATACAAACTCAATAGCAATCATGACTGAGCCAATCACTGTTTCTCAGAAAAACAAGACAAAACAAATGACAGTAACCCTTCCCCGGAAAGAAATAGAACAACCATGGAGCCTCGGAGCAGACGGATGAGGAGGAGTTCATTGCTTCCCAGCTTGTCTTACATGGCTACAGCAAGTCTTCAGCTGCTGCAATGAGGAAATGGGCATCTGGAACACAGACAGCAACTCTCAGCTTGCTTCAAGCACCAGCAGATAAAAGATGGTTAAGCTGTTCTTCATCCTTTCAGATGTGACCTCTTTTGGACTAAATACTAAGAAGCACTCTGTTCTCTTGCTCAAATAATAAAGTGACTGAATCAGGGAGGAAAAGGTTCTTGTTAAATTATTCGATTGTGTAGTTTAAGTAATTATAATTTATATCAAAATGTTTGTCAAAGAAGCAATGTCAAATGTACACTGCTAGATCTCCCTCCTATTTGTGGGAATCTTACTATTTAATGGGTCACCGTCCCCATTCTTACTGATACTTTTGTCAGATGTCACCCTGTCCTTAAATCATGATCACTTAAATCAGGGGTCAGCAAACTTTTTCTGTAAAGGGCCAGACGGTAAATACTTTGGGCTTTGCAGGCCATGCGGCCTTTGTCACATCTACTCAACTCTGCTGTTGACATGCAAAAGCAGCGATAGACAATATGCACGTAAATGAGTGTGGCTGTAATCCAAGAAAACTTTATTTACAAAAACAGGTGGAGGGCTGGGTTTGGCCTGCAGGCTGTAGCTTGCCAATCAGTGACTTAAATTGTTGATTTTTGTTTGGTAAATTAAAAATAAATTGTGTTTGAAGTATACCCTACTTGGTTGACAGCCATATTTAGAATTGTTCATGTGGTGAATTACACACTTAATCTGTGCATCATATACAATTCCAAACCATTTGAGGAATAGCAACGTAATAGGTTTTAAAGCACGTATTCATCAAATTAGCTTTGCTAACAACTTTCCTGTGAGGATGAACCTCAAGCCCCAGCCATATCTTCCCATTTTCCTTTCCTTGCTCCCTTAACTTGCCTGCATTTCACCCCAATCCTTAATCAAGTCCTGAGGAAGGCCAACAACTGGAAGCTAGCGCCAAACCAATTCACTTGTTTCCTTAGATTCCATGTTTTTCTTTTTTCCCCCAGTATATTCCAATGGTTCAAAATTCAAAAGATATAAAATTATATTCAGTGACTTGACTCTCTCTCTGATAGGTCAGTTCCTCCCTTGAAAATTCCCAATGGTATTAACTTCTTGTTTATCCTCCCAGAGGATGTATTTTATGCATATATAAATATATGCACACACACACACACAGAGCTCGGATTTGTTTTTAATGACTCCAACATTCTCTCTTATTTTATCTACAAATGATCCTAAGGCCGCAGAAGTATGAAAATGCCTTTCTTGAACTTTTTTTTTTTTAATTCAAAAAATTTATTTATTTTTATCAACCTACATCATGCTTTGATATGTTGAACTCTAGTGTGTGACAGGGATAAAAGCAGGCATAGGCTTATCTTGAAGCAGCTAATGGGTTTGTTGACCGTTAGAGGACTGTTTCAGCCCTTTGACTTTGATCATCTTCTAATTTTTTCCTGCCTCAGTGTTTTTTTATAGAGTTCGACTTGGCAGTAACAGAAATCTCTCAGGCTCTGAGAGGGACTCATAAATTGCAGTGAGATGGACATTAGAAAGTTTTCATAAAAGAGCATCAAAAGAGTCACATGTTCCGATTTCATTTATTTTATTTGCTATGTACAAAACTGACACCATGCTTATTACTCAGGAGGTGAAGATAATAATAATTCAGATTACACTGATTATGCTTTGTCTGTATTGGCACAGTTTATATAATACTTAAGGAAACAGAATCACCTGGAAGAAATTGCCTCATGTCAACATAGCTAAGAGTGTTCTGGGAAACTGGTAATTAAAGAAAATGGCTAAAACAAATTCCCCCAAACAGAATACAGTGTACTGCATAGGCAGTTCAGGCTTGCTTCAGGTCTGCTAACTGCTCAAGAGAAGAGTGTGCTAGATTTTTATGAGGTTTAAAAAAACATATTAAAATAGTTTAATAGGCTACCTGTGAAAGAGCAATTGGGCAACCATTTAGCAGAAAGTCTGTAACATCCTCAGAATATGAGGAAACCAACACTGTGCAGCTTCAATTTGCCACACTGCACACATCTGGATGGCATTTGGAATAAACAGGGACTTCTGAGAAACTGGGATGTGGGATTTACCTTTGTGTTCCTGGAGTCAAAAGCAAAATTCACACATCCTTACCCACCCACACCTCTACTCCTGGCCCAGGAAAAAAGGCTGTCATTCTCATTCCCTTTGATAGGCTTGGCCACATTTGTTGCATCCTCTGCTCTACTTTGGACCAGGCCAAGTCCTCTGTCTCTGGCTGGAGGGGGAGCCGGCAAGGAGGAAACGGTTTGTCTAGGACCATATGCCATTAATGACCACCAACCCCAACCCAGCAGCTGGACTTCAAGCCTCCCTAAGCTGTACGGGGCCCAGTCTTGCTCATTCTAGAGAGAGCTAAAGCTCACCCTGGGCTACCGGGTGGCACCTCATTTCAATGTTCTTGCCTGCCTAGACACAGTGGGCCTCCTTGAACAGTGAGGACTTGCCCTGTGCAGACTTGAGCCATCCATGAATGTTCGCTTAGGTAATTTAAGTGTGGAAACACTGGGTTCTGATGAAGCCAAATAATGTGTGCTGACCTCTGTACATGAAGAAATGACTGATTAGCGATTAGGGAGAGATTTTCGATCAAGACAGTGAGGAGAAAGCTAGCAGTGGTGGCCCATCAAATCTTTCTGAGGTAGCCACGAACAGTCACACAATCATCCAAATCAAACAGTAGCACCAGCTTGATGGAAACGGGACAGCGGATCTCAGCAGGGTGGGCTCATGTCTCTGGACCCGAGGGCTGTGGTGACGAGTGTGCCGTAGTCTAGCCCAAATGAGACTCCAATGTACAACTTGACAGATTGGCAAAGGGGCTCAGGCCTTCCTTCTTCAGACCATTTGGGTTTGTGAGGTGACTGTTGTGAGGGGCAGGGGAGGGCAAGGGGCAGAGTGGCAGGTGCCACCCTACAGGCTTTTCATACACACCTGGCAGCGACTGACTCGAGTGTGGAGCTGCCCAGCTTTCAGCGTTTCAGACACAGGCAACTCCCCAAACTGCTGCCTCTCCTCCACTGTGGTCAACCAGAAACTGTATTTGTTTGCAAAGTAGTGGCAGGTGCCTCGGGCACCACTGCACTCGATGAAAGGGGTGGCCCGAAAGTCCTCTAGGCAGGAGCCAGGTGAGACCAGGGACTGGCCTCCACCCTCGGCACCAGCGGCAGTGTGCTGAAACAGACAGGAGATTCGTGCATGAGCTGTGCCTGCCAAGGGTTGGTGTGGGGAGGGGATGGGTGCTCCGTTTCTACGGGGGGCACGTGAGCTTCATTCCTAAGCCCTGGTTCTTTGTCTCAGCCCCCACTTCAAGCCAGCATACCAAGAGCTGTGTTTTAGGGGCAGGAGCTGCTTGTCCTCCCTGATAGCAGCTTTCAGGGCCAAGAGTGCCCCCCTCCAAGCTCCCTAGTGCCCCCCAACCCATTATGTGGGCAATGACTACATGTCAAGCAGCAATTCCCAAACTGCTACTGTCCCACTGGGTTCAGAGGTGTGTTAGGTACCCCCTTGCAAAATTTCCACCGACAAATGGATCTGAGAAAGGCTGAGTGAAGGAAAATTCAATAGGCTTCTGGACTGCAGTCCTCGGAGCCCTCCCTCAACCGTGCACTGTACTCTAAGAAGGGAAAGAGGGACAGTCCAAAACACTACTGAAGTTCCTGAATTTGGTGTATTTGGCCCAAATGTCCTGGCCCTCACCTTGGAGGGCTCCCTCAGAATTCAGTTTCAGGGCTACACATGAGCTGGTGGTCTTCAGTTACTATTCCCATAGACGGCAGCTTCAGTCTCTCCACGCTCCCGCCTCTCTCCCTCCACTTTAGCTGGGCTATCATCTGGACCACACGGAGATAGGGAAGAGGCCTAATACACAACCATGTCAGAAAGTGGCCAATGGGACAAATGCCCAAGTCGGCACACAGGGACTCCTTACTTTGCAGAACTTTGCAAGAGTGACAGTCTCCATGGGACCTTTCAGGTGACCTTTCCTGACAACTGTAGCATCAAAATTTTCCTGATTTTGACCCTGAGAATCAAAAACTTTCTAAAACGCACAACACATTTTCCTGCTTTACTGAGTAGCAGACACAAGGTTATTTGAAACTTTGCAGATGAATCAGGCTCGTCATTGTGAATGTCAGTTTTTGTGGGGGATGATTATGCAAGAGCCCCATACCAAGGGGTACAGCCCATAGAACTCTTGGGCCTCCTTTGAATGATTTTCTTCTTTTTGATAGGTACGTCTCGTCGCTTCAGTATGCCTTGCTAGGCAGTCCAACTTCTCACCCTTACATATCTTCAGGAATAATATTCTAGTAGGTTAGGATTAATGTGTAAGGGAAGAGTAAAGAGATTCTGAATAAGGGCTAAGAGCCCTCCCATAAGCAGAGCACATGAGCTTTAGTACACAGCGTTTGTACCATTTCCTGTGGAAGCTCAGGGGCCTCTTCTTATTTCCTGGTCAGGGTGGTGGACAGGACAGAAGGACAGGTGAGGTGATTCTGTATTACATTGGGATAAACTATCCAATGTCCAAAGACAGAGCACAACAAGGAAAAGTACCTTTCTCTGGGTGGGTACACTAAGGTGAGGGAGCCTGCGGCTCTGGTCGTTTTTTAAAGACACTCTCACCATCTCACCCTTGGCAATTCAGCAGAGAAGCTCCGGCAAGGCAGAGTACTTCAATGGGTGCCACACTGGTTTTCCTTGGGGGATGTCCTGACCCTAAACCTGACCTTTTATTTGAAGAAACATCCCCAGGTATTCAGAGGATATTATGTAAGGGATGTGATGCCTCTTTGGGCCTGCAGATTATTCTTTTTCTTAGCAAGACACACAGCACAGCTGGCCGCTGCCTTCCCTCCGAAATGGAGAGACAGCCAAAATAGCAGCAAGGACATGTAAACACAGCATGCACTCATTAAAGCCTTTTGGGAGGAGATGGCAGAGGCCAGAGGGATCTGGGAGGGTGGACAGAAGAGGGGACGGTGCCATGGCTGGGCTGATTGGTGAGACTGTGTCCTGGCCCCGCGTGGTGACAGCCTCTCCCTCACTGTCCTCCCGGATCATGGTGTGTTTTGCTCTTCCCTTGGGTGTGGCATAACTGAAGCAGGCATGGAGATGGCAGGGCACTGACCTGTGACTGGCAGATATTCTAGCCCCTGAACCACTGGGTGCAAACTGCTGTCTTTCCCCTACATTCATAACTACCTGCCATTCATGCAGAACTGGGTTCTCCATTCTTTAGCCAAGCCCAGTCCAAGCATTTCTCTTCTTTTCAAACTCTATGCTTTCTACCTGGTGTCCCTTGAACCTGGAAACCAATCCAAGGGGCCCTTTGCCTCCAACTGGGGGAGGGGACAGTGCAGAACCTTACCATGAGGAAGGAGTACCCAATCCAGAGGCTGCGCCAGCCCCGGGGGCACTGCGGGATGGTGATGTCCTGGCTGTGCACAGCAATGGCTTGCGAGGGTGCCTCACACACAGAGCAGCGGCTGATGTACTGGGGAATCTGGGTCTGCCTGACGGGCATCATGGGGATAGGGGCAGTAGTGGAGAGCCAGTAGGATTTATCATTGCGCCTGGCATAGTGGCACACCTCGTTGATGTTGCAGTAGATGAAGGGCATGGTGCTGAAGCGGGGCAGACAGGAGCCAGCAAAGCCTGGAAGGAGAGAAAATGGGCAAGGGCGGGGAAGGTCTGGCTGAGGGGCTTTGACGAGACGGTGGTTTGGGTTTACATCCAATCACTTGCACCAGACTGAGGCAGCGCTCTCCTTCCAATCCTGTAACATTGTACACACGCTGAAGTGTGTTGATCAAATTCTGTTTTAAATGCACCAGGGAAATTTGATAATAACAAGAATCTTTTTATAAGCTGTATAATTCTGCCCTAATTAATCTGCTTTGAAAGAAACAGCATTTAATAGACTGAGTCTGCGTTTAAGATTTAGCACGCCTGCAGACAACACAATTCATTCTCAGGTAATCATCACTGCCCTGCAGGTCATATTATTATCGTTACTACTACTAATTGCTAACATTTAGTGGATGCTTAAATGCCAAATGTCGCTCTAAGCATTTTACATTGGGTGATTGATTCATGCAATCTTTCCACCAACCTGTGTGATAGGTACTAGAGTTAGCTTTGTTCCATAAGGAGGAAGCCAAAGCCTAGAGAGGTTGAATAACTAATGCAGTGTACACAGCTAGTAAGTGATAGAGTCAGGATTTGAACCCAGATCCACCTGACTCCAGAGCTGATGCTTGTAACTCATTACACAACAGTGGACCTAGAAAGGGCTGGGAGAAGAGAGGGGTTGGCTGTTGGTGTTTGTGGGGACAAGTGACCAGGGCTGACTGTCAGAGCTGGTACCTACCCAGGTCCTGGTTATGGGCTTTCTCTTGCCCCTCCACGAACAGTAAGCTGTACCCCACCCATAGCTGGCTCATCCCGATGGGACACAGGGGCACCTGTTCCGACTGGCTGTGCTTTACCAACGTGTAGCCCACTCTCGCGCTCTGGCCAGGCATTCCAGGCATCCCGAAGGGGCCTTGCTGCCCTGGAGCTCCTGAGAGAGACAGAGCATAAAAGGTGAGTGTGGTGCCGCTAATGATAACATCAGCTACTCACATTGTGCCACGCATTGTGCAAGGCATGTTATACACATGTGTTTTCTCACTCAATCCTCACGATGACCCTGGAAAATGGCATTACCACCCCAATTTTTAGATGAGAAAATTGAGGCTCAGATGTCCTACAGCTAGTAAGTGGTAGAGCTACAACTCTATCTCAGATGTATCCAGCTACAGAGGCCCCATTTTTCAAAGTACATTGTTAGGCTTCCTTCCCATAGCCACCTGGCCTTGGGGTCTCTCTGAGTGGGGATTAGGGTATGGAGAGGGATACTTCTCAGGTCCAGCCTTGCAGGCCCTCATAGGAGATAACTATGTAGCTGCTGAATCAGAGGCATTAAAAGCAGAGTTAGGATTAGCAGGGTAAAACCTTGCCCTCCTCTCCTGCCCATGACAGATACGACAAATCAACTGCCAGTTTCCCACCGAGCCTCTGAACTGTTCTCTACTCAGGACAACTAATTTGTCATCCCCAATGTAAAGTGGGACATAAATAGAAGAGGTATACAGACAGCCACACCTTATCTCAAGTGTTGTTATCCCTTGAACATCCCCCTCCCACGTGTGTCAGAATCCCTGGGTAGAAAAGGGGAGGTAGGCCGGGCGCGGTGGCTCACGCCTGTAATCCCAGCACTTAGGGAGGCCGAGGCGGGCGGATCACGAGCTCAGGAGATGGAGACCATCCTGGCTAACATGGTGAAACCCCGTCTCTACTAAAAATACAAAAAATTAACCGGGCGCGGTGGCGGGCGCCTGTAGTCCCAACTACTCGGGAGGCTGAGGCAGGAGAATGGCGTGAACCCGGGAGGCGGAGCTTGCAGTGAGTGGAGACAGAGCCACTGCACTCCAGCCTGGGTGCCAGAGCGAGACACCGTCTCAAAAAAAAAAAAAAAAAAAAAAAAAAAAAAAAAAAAATAAAAAAGGAAGGGGAGGTAAAGGGCAGGGGGCCATCTGTAGTATAAAGATAGACCTTTTAAGCACTGGAAGAGAGCCCAGAAAAGGATGTGGAACAGTCCTTTGCCTTCCAGAATGTAGGGTATCCCTTCACAGACCAGAGGGTAGTGAGGAGTGAATGGACTTAGAGCCCAGTTTTTGAGCATCTTAGGAATGTCAATCTCTACCACTGGGTTTACTAAGTTTCAGACTTGAAGTTTTACTCACCCCCTAGCCTCAAACCC
>NC_045445.1:45919600-45930405 GCF_002776525.5 Piliocolobus tephrosceles | reverse complement strand
CTAGAAGAACACATTAAAAGAAAAAAAAAAAAAATGCTCCTTACCTTTCAGGCCTGGGAGACCAGATGTTCCTGGGAGTCCAGGCGACCCTCTGATACCTTGTGAACCCTTCAAAGCAACATGGGAATCATCATTTCTGCCCAGAGCTCAGGGCTGCCCACCCTCTTACTCCCTCAACCCCTCACTGAGCCACTGCCTGAGAGATGTCTATCATGTATTCTGTGGCAAAGGTGGACTGTGGGCTGGAAGTGGAGATGTTACATCCTGCAAACAGGAAGGTGATGAACAAAGGGCAGAGCACATACTTAGGGTTTGCAGGGGAAGGATTTGATCCCACCGCTTACCAAAATGGGAACCTTAGGAAGACAAAGTGTGGCCATTCTAGCAAGTCTCTTAGAAAATGCAGAACATGACAGTTAGGCTAGGCACTCTATGGACTCAACACACAGTTGGCTACCACTGTCCTTGCCAAAGCTCTGGAGCCATTATGCATAGGAAGAAGTTCTGCTTCACCATGCAGGGTTAGCCCTCTGCCACAGGTTCCACAAGGAACACAAGGTCTTTCTGCCACCAGGTAGCAGGTGGTATGTGTGCAGGTGCTGGAGTCTGAATTTGGGCAAATGTTACCATTTTCAGAGGACAAGCTGCCTTCACTGGCTAATGTCCAACACACTATCTGAGTCTGGGAAGTGGCCGTGTCAGCTGCCATCAGCAAAGTTCTTTTCTTGATATCTGCTATGGTTTTGGTTCATTTTGAGATGTACCCAGTATCCAGTAAAGATTTATGTCACTTAGTGCTTTGGGTAAGAGGCTGAGTACTGGGCTGGGTCACTGTGTGCACTGGACCACTACCCAGGACACCCCTCCATTGTGGCTGCTTCCTTGCCCGGCTTCATCAGGCACATTGCCGTATCTTCTAATTCTGAGCCTCTGTTCACGCTGGGACTTCTCCCAGAATGCATTCCCACTTTGTTTTCATCCCCCTAGAATGTAAATAGTCAGGACTACCCAGTCTAGAACTATTTCTTTTCAATTGCTTCAGGTGTGTGTGTGTGTGTGTGTGTGTGTGTGTGTGTGTGTGTGCGCGCGCACCATGTTCTCTCCACCAGATGGACTGACACTTTTGAAGTTCAGGGACTTTGCCTGCAAGGAGCACAGGTGTTCTGTGATTCAATTCACTGAGACCCTTTCATAAAGCTGCTATTTATGCAGAGCCGGCTGTGTGCCAGACACAATGTTAAGAGCTTTACATGTGTCATGTCACTTAACCCTCCCTACTGTCTGAAGGCTATTTAAATATTATTCCCAATTTTTACTGATGAGGAAAGTGAGGTTTAGGTAAGGTAAACAGTGTGCACAAGATCACAGAGCTAATGAGCAATGGAGCTGAGGTTCAAATGCAGGTTGGTCTCATTGCTAAGCCACCTCTTCCACCTTGCCTTGTAAGAGCCCAGATAAGCTGGACTTGATTCTTTACTAGTTGTTGCACCTTGTGGAGCTTCAAAGACCTTTCTAGCAAAACATCAAGAAGTTTTTACGAATTCTTACAATGTGTCAGGCTCAACATGAAATGCTGGCAGTGGGGTGCAGAGAAAAAAGCATGTAAGGTAGTTCTTGTTCTCAAGCCCTAACAATCTCATTGAGGAAGTCAGACACACAGAGAAGCAATTAGAATTGATGTCAGCAGTGATAAGTATAGAGTGGTAGCACGGTGGGAGCTCGGGGACTCTTGGAGGAGAAGGTGCCTGGGCTGGGGACTGAAGGGCAGGCAGATATTGGATAATTGTAAAGGCAGGAGAAGGCTCTGCCATGTCAGGGAGATGTGACAAAAGAACAGAGGAGGACATGTTCAGGAAAGGGTGGGAAGACCTGTCAAACTCAAGGAGAGAGCTCTTTCTGAGGATGTCCTGGGAGAAGGGGCTGAGAAGGAAGCTGGGATCAGAGAGGTGTGCAGTGGGGGTATATCCCCCTGAGATGGGGGGCCTTTCCTAGTATAAAGACAAAGATCTGGTCACACTTACACTTTTTCCTGGCATTCCTGGGAAACCTGTTATCCCAGAGGACCCCTTCAGGCCAGGTAAGCCCCGGATTCCCACGAAGCCAGGGGCACCTGGCTTTCCACTAACTCCTTTGATAGTGCCTGGGAGGCCAGAAGCTCCAGGCAGGCCTGGTGGCCCAGGTTGACCAGCCTCTCCTTTGTCACCTGTAAAAGAAATAAAAAGACTTGGAAAAAGATACTGGGCAAGAAAAACCCAGCTCACCAAGATTCAGGTGCCCCAGGCCACAGGCCAAGTGTAGGCTCAGGGAGCAGTCAGCTCAAAGGTGAAGGTGAAATGGGAAGAGATGCTTTCACTCTTGTGGGGCATCGACAGGGTCGCTTCTGCTACAACACTGGGAAAGCAGCACAGTGCTCAGGCTCCTCCAGGGGTACCACTGCCTGTGGTTGAAAACCTCAGTTCTACAGTGGCAATGACAAATAGCAGTCTCAAAGTCCAGGCAGCCTTCAGGCCCAGGGAAGGCAGCCTTCTTGGACTCCTTGCTGCCAGCCACACTGCTGCTCTGAGGTTGGGGATGGGGGGCTTAACTTCAGGGCCTTTGCTCAGGAAGGAAGCCCAGTTTGGTTATGAAGCCTTTCTTGAGCATTTCTCCTATCCATCCCCTGCCCCAGCACCTCTTGGCCCTGGAAATCCATCGGATCCGGCTGAGCCTTGAGAGCCTTTGTCTCCTTTGAGCCAAAGCTTTGACATTGGACGTCTTGGACTAGGTATTCCGACTGGCCCCAGATTGCCTCTGTCTCCTGCAGGGATGGAGATCAGCATGAGAAAGAGAGCTTAGATGCAGGGTCAGGCAAAGGCTGACCTTTCACATCATTTCTTCCCATACCACCACAGCCCTCTTTTGGGGCCTTTCCATCTTATTCCCCACCCCTATTCCCCCAACTTCACATTTCTGTGTATGTCCTCTTCTACAAATCCCAAGTCCATCAGCAACTTTAGACTCTCCTCAAAACCCTCCTCCACTGGTCTTCTGGGAATGGGCACACATGGCCTCTAACATGCAGTGTGAACTCAGAGGTGATTAAGTCTTTTGGTTTAAAATGACTTAATTCAGAAGCCCAAAATTTTATTATCTTACATAGGTTTGGTACAAACCTCAGGAATGACCAAGTCAACAAACAAAATATATATATTGAAAAGCATGGGCAGCAGTTCCAGAATTCAATTCCCCAGCTCACCCTTTTCACCAGGAGCGCCAGCGTGTCCAGATGGTCCCATTTTTCCGGTTGATCCTGGAATTCCCTTTAATCCTCTTGCTCCAGGGATACCAGGCAGACCTGGTATTCCTGGAAAACCTACGAATCCAACAGACCCCTTCTCTCCTGTTGAAAACCAAGAACTTTTATTATTACTTCCATTTTGCATACAAGGAAATGGAGGCTCAGAGAGGTTGAGTAACTTGCCCAAAGTCACACAGCAAGGAAGTTGCAAAGAAGGAATTCAAACCCAGGTTTCTCTAATTCCAAAGTCTTAGTCATTACCAAACTCTTATTTATTACATATTATACTACCTTCCTGAATAAGGACATGGCACTACACAATACAAAGGAAAGAAGTGGGCCCCTCTTAGCTGGGCACGGTGGCTCACACTGTAATCCTAGCACTTTGGGAGGCCAAGGCGGGTGGATCACCTGTGGTCAGGAGTTCGAGACCAGCCTGGCCAACGTGGCAAAACCCCATCTCTACTAAAAACACAAAATTTAGCTGGGCATGGTAGCAGGCGCCTATAATCCCAGCTACTTGGGAGGCTGAGGCAGGAGAATCGCTTGAACCTGGGGGGGCAGAGGTTGCAGTGAGCCAAGATCATTCCACTTCACTCGAAAGAGCAAAACTCTGTCAAAAAAAAAAAAAAAAAAAAAAAGTGGGCCCCTCTCTTATGATTCACCAAGTTATAGCTCATGTGTGACACAGAAAAAAAAAAAAAAAAAAGCCTAGGGCCAGGAGGCAAGGAGATGAGCTTTAGCCTGGTTCTGCTGCTAACCAGTTGTGTGACCTTAAACCACTCACTTTCTCTGGTTTTAAATGGAGATACCACCTTTACAACTACCAATGGCTATCAAGGTATCAACCTTGATAGCCTCCATGCTATCAGCCTCCATGGTAGGTCTATGCAAATGAGTAAACCCAGTGTGGCTGGTACTGCCCAGGGCTTTGCTGACCATAACACTCAGTCTAGTGTTCCACCCAGCAGGCAGTGAGGGTGACTCACCTTGACCAGAGGTCCCCCTTTAGCACTAGCCTTGTCCAACTATCTTGACACAAAAAGCCCTGTCCAACTCCCTCCCCATTTCCCATTCCTAGGCAGAGAGGAAGGAGCAAGCTGGGCAGCTGAAATGCTCCTTTTTAGCTTCACTGATCACTTCACTTACCCTTGGGTCCGGAGAGGGCTGGCAACCCAGCGACCCCTGGAGAGCCTGGGCTTCCTTTCAGCCCTATTAGGCCTGGATTTCCAGGAAGGCCTTTTAGCCCTGGCAGCCCTTTCTTTACAATTGATCCAGGAGGGCCTTTCTCGCCTCTTGTTCCTTTCTTTCCAGGATGCCCTGAATCAACACAGGAGAGAACACAGGACAGCTGTCAAGTGAGGCTCTGGCCAGATCTGGGCCACTGCCTATATCATAGCTTCTGATTGGTTTGGTTTGTTAGGTTTTGTAAATGGCCCTTTAACAATAGCACATGCAAACTGCTAACAGGCAGAGTTCTCAGTTGGCTGAAGTGTTAGCATCTACTACCCAGAGTGCCACAGCAATGGCTATTACTTCCAGCATGGCACAGTAGCTGGCAGGGAGAGCAAACCCCTTCTGATTATAACTTTTTGTCCCTTTGTGAATGTGGTTTACACTTTAGCCCCTGAATGGAGCTCTAGGAAGGCAAGGTGGCAAGTAGGCTCCAGTTTCCTGGTACTTCCAGTCTGAATCACACTACAATGGCTGTTTCCTGAGCCAATCGGTGAAGTAGAGGTTAAAGCTGAGCTGTTGTTTCAGCCTCCCAGGGAGCCTTGGATACAGGGCTGCCCTTTTAATCCCTCAAGCAATCAGTTAAGTCAGCCAGTTCCTTGGCATTAAGGTTGAAAGACCCCCTAGTGCCAAGTACTGTAGAAACCCACAAGGCCCATTTGGTCTCCTAGGTATTCTGAGACGTCTTTCACTACGCTTTAAAGTTGGTCAATGGGATTAACCTCCTGAGCTGCTGCCAAAGTGGAATGTTCAGGTACAAAGCAAGGAAATTAAAAAACGAAAGGATTAAATCAATGACGACAGAGGTATTTGGGTCCCCAAGGACCCAAATGAATGGCTGACTTGGCTTTCTATGGATTGAAAAGCATCAAGTAGCTGCAAGCCCCAGGATTCAAATGGGAGGCTGTGAAGGGGACTCCACAACAAGGGAAAAATTCAATGGAAGCCAACCCCACAGCAGGAGCTCGGGGATCCCTGGCCTTGTAAGCAAGGCCCTGTTATAGTGTATAATCAGATACATTCCTGAGTGGCAGAGCCAGTGGGGCTGTTAGTCTGTGAGCTTGTGTGCTGTGTTTTCTCACTGAGGCAGCCTATGTGAAGATCTCAGAAACACAGAGAGACAAAGGGAATAAAAAGGACATTAGCGGCTCTGCAAATAACTCAACTTCAGTCACTAGGCCAGGAGCGAGGGGCGGCTGGGAATGGTGCAGTCACCGAAGCAGGTTGTGGAGGGTAGTGCAAGAAAAAGGCAAAGCTGTAAACACAAGTCTGGAAGCAGGAAGTATCAGGCCCCACTGCTGAGTAAAAGACGTTTGGCCGTGGGTCCTTGGAGGCACACTCGCCTGAGAGGCAGGCTGCTGGTGTGGTCACACTGCTCGAGTTTCTCCCCAACCAAAAGCAGGCTGCTCACAGCCCCAGTGAAGGCAGTGGAGATGGACTAGACTCCCTCAACGATGAGGGTGGCTTCTCTAACTGGGGAGGTTGGGAGAGTTGAAACCTGAAAACTGGGCATGAGGCCATGGAGGAGGCCGGGGGAGGGGAAAGATTTGTGGCAATAGTTTGGAAGCTAACCTGCAGCAATCTGTTCTGCTTGGTACTAGAAGGGTGACTTGAGATTTGAAACTTGAGAGCTTAGGAAAGTCAAGTCTCATTCTAAATTCTGACCATGTCCCACTACTGCTATTGCCCCCCTCCAGCGCATCTGGGCCCAGGGCCTAGCTGAAGTCTGTCAAGGTGGGACTCCTCCTCTGAAGGACCTACCTGAGGTGCCTGGGAAGCCTGGCGCTCCTGGGAGCCCAGATTTGCCCTTGATGCCATACGGACCACTAGATCCTGGGGTGCCTGGCTGTCCCACCTGTCCTAGTGTTCCAGGGCTGCCCCGCTCACCTTTGGGGCCTAGCAAGCCAGGCTTCCCGTGCACACCTGATAAAAGAGAAGGGCAAGTGATCACAACTTGGAGAGATAGCAGTGAGTGGGTCAGAAAACCAACTTCCAGGATACATCCCAGGTGCCACTGTCTTCTCAGCTCCAGCCTTGTTGCTATTCCCAGCCGTAAGCCAGTCTTTGCAAGAAATTTGATATTAGTTATGGTCACTTTTGGAATTACTAAGACAGTAAAGTTGGCTCAGGCCATTTAAGGAAAATTTCACAAAAGGAAGGGACAGAATAAAATATTTCATTTTAACCCCTTAATCAAACCATCACCCCGGATTCATGCAAGTATTCATGGAAGTATACAAATTAATATAAGGCTTTCTGTAGATTGTTCAATAATTGGGGCAAAAAGAGTCACCCTTGAGTCCTGGAAGGCCAGAGTCTCCAAGAAGTCCTTTGTCCCCTGTTAATCCTTGTAGGCCTTGTTCCCCCGGAGCACCATTTTCAGCACCAAAGATATCACCAGTGGCTCCCTTGGAACCAGGTAAACCTGGACTCCCAATCGTCCCAGGCAAGCCATCTTTTCCAGGGAGCCCAGGAAACCCAGGCAAGCCCTTCTCCCCACGAGGCCCAGGAAATCCTAAATGTAAAAGATGAACATAAAAGACCATGGCTGTTGAGAAGCAATTTGTCTGGGTACAGATCTCTGAGACAGATTTTTCTAATATGAAAGTTAACATATTAATAATATATGTCACTTCTCTTGAAGGTCAGGAGTCTCTGTTCCTGCGAGGCCTTGTGCAGAGGCAGGGACTGGGCCCTGCGACCTGGAGGAGGTTCTAGTTCTGGGAGGTGGGGCTGTTGGTGAAGGTCCACAACCTGTTCCTGAGGGTCCTATAGTTGTCGAAGAACACACACCACCCCATAGCATCCTGAGAAAAGCTCAACCTCTTCTGGAGTTCTCTAGCTTCTGCTGTCATGCCTCCCTCTTCTTGGGTGGGGAGAGGGTAGTGGAGGGGACCCTGGAGCACATGGTCCAAGATGAGCCCCGAGCCCTAGAGCAGTTGCGGTTCTCAAACCTGAGCGAGCATCACAGTCATCTGGGATAACACACAGATTACCAGGCCCATCCCCAGAGGTTATGATCAGCAGATCCTGTGGAGAGGCGGATAATTTGCATTTCCATCAAGTTCCCAGGTGATGCTAATGCTGGCCCATGGAGTACAGTCTGAGGACCACTGGTACAGTGAAGAATCATGAAGCTCAAGTTGGAACAAGAGAGTGTGAGAAAAGGGATAGAAATGGACAGCTTCCCTCTGACTGATCTCAATCTCTTTCACTGACCCTTAAGGAGTTGATCCAGGAAACTCATAGAACTGGCAGACAACCTGGCAGAGTTACACCTCTGTCATTAGTGGTTTAGTGATCTCAGACAAGTCATTTCCCATCTGAGCCTCAGTTTACTCATCTGAAAGTTAAGCGGTTGCCTCAGCTGATTTTGAATGGTCCTTATTGCTCTAATATGCTGTCATTCTATGGCTGTGCGCTGTGTCTTGCCTGGGTATAAAATTAAACCATCCTACCTACACCAGAGAGCAAACTTGACTTCCTGTAATTGGCAGAGGGCTACCACAAACCAAATACACACACACACACACACACACACACACACAAAGAAGCAGGTGAGGAGACACTCCTTTTCTTACCTGGTAATTCAGAAAGATGAACCAATCCTGGACTCCCTGGCTTTCCTTTATTTCCACTTGATCCAGGCTGGCCTGGGGTCCCAGGGAGGCCTCGGGACCCTTTAGGGCCTGAAAACCCAAATGTAAGCAGTGAGGGGAAAGGAAAGTCAGTGTGCTGGGTATGATTTGTGATATTCAGTCACGAATCCCAGTATCTTGGAGAGCCTCCCCTCGTCTCACCTCCCCACACTGCCCTCTCCAGCAGCCATCCTGTTTCCTCAATCCTCAAGGCTGCCCTCAGGAGGAATGTGGATCCCCAAATACTACTGGGCTACCCTCTGCTTCCTTTGCCTCACGGCCCTTACAAGAGTGTTTAGTGGCTTTCTCTGGCCTCATTCCATACCTGGGAATCCGGGAGTGCCTGGAAATCCTGATGGACCATATGACCCAGGAATAATACAGGGCAGGGTGATTCCTGTAAATGGTAACATGTATGCATTCAGTGAACCCACTGAGTCAGGGAAGATTTCTCCCTAGTACGCTCCTTTACTTCTATTCCATTTAATGGGACAGCCAAGTTCTTCCCACTCAGCAGCTGGGAGCCCACATAGGAAAACCTTGGCATCATTAGCTCTGGGGAGTTACACCCAGTACAATTGCTTACAGATGAGAATGCGCCTAGTGTCCAAATGCTAGGATATCACTTATCAAACCGCTGAGGCCCAGTGGGCAAACAGTCACCTATGCAGCAGACATTGCCTAACAAGGTTTCTTAGAGATTGCCTGTGCAGGAACAGCAGCAAACAGCAATTGCCTACTCACCCTGCCCACAGATAGAGCCTCTCCCTAGGATGGGTGTTGGGAATTAGTCCTAAGGGTGCATTATGCTTATATGACTAGATTGGAGGGTTTGAAACCAAGATCCCTCAAGTTCTCATGTTTACCCTTTCCTTGGAATGAGGTTTTCCCCAAACCACTGGGTTCTTTTGATGCACTTCATTTGGGATCTACTGAAATCTATTGATTGTCTTTGGTCAAATGTACCAGTATGTCTGTACTATGCAAACACTTAAGACCGCTTTCTTGTCCATGACAGGCAAGTAGTGACCCTTTCCTCAGCTCCTTATTTGAAACTGTCAACCCTGCTACTCAAAGAGAAAAGGTAGCAATTTCAATATTCAAGATGTCAAAATTGGCATGCATAGCCCTTCCCCTAGCAAATTCTCCCTTGCCCATTCATAATGCAAATAAAAAGAGTCTATAAGATCACAGAGGGGAGGTTTAATAAAATACTGGTGAACAAATTGTCTGCGGGCTCCCTCAAGTGCCATTTACAAACAATTGATATGCTAATTACATAAGTCTTGCCTATTCATTAAAACAATCCCCCAAGGTCTGCTTTAAACTACAGAGCCAACAGTTTTAATACACATCTATAGCTTTTGCCTGTATTTAAATCACAAATTACATTTCTGAAAAATATGTACACAGCCTATGATTCAAACTGCTTACTGAACTCACTGGCATTCCTCCCCTGATCCCACTTCTATTTTCCTAAATCAAGATTGGGAATTGAACAGTATAATGTATTGGTTAACAAGTTGGACTCTGAAGCCACACACCTTAGCTGGTATCCTAGTTCTGCTGCTAACCAGCTGCATGAACAAGATACTTAAACCTCTCTGAGCCTCATGGCAAAATGGGAACTACTTCTACTTTTCTCATATGGTGTTTGTGAGGATTACATGAAACTGTGCTACTAGCACTTAGCACAGTGTCTAGCACTCTGGTACATGCTCAATTAATAATAGTTCTTATTATCTTGAACTATTATCTTACGTAAGAATGAGTACTCAGTAGACATACTCAGATGGCTCCTGCAAGGCCATCGCCAGGTTAGTGACACTGCTTGTAGTCTGCGCAGCACTTTCTGCCTTCCAGACTTCAGGTTTCTATAGTCATATTTCCAGAGGTGAACAGAAGGCTATAGGCCTGGATCCTCCTCCGTAGGTGGTCAAACCCACCTCCATCCTACCAGACATCAAGATGACAGAGCTACTTCTGATAGCTATTTCCCTACTATGGAAATATGCTCCACAGGCCAGCACTTTGTGGTAAGATGCTTCACTGGGAGGGGGTTTTCAACTTTGTGCTTAGCTCAGGCCTGGGCTCTTTGAGTTAGGCTGAAGAATTTCCTCCAGAGGGTGTATCATGAGAGGGATCCTGCAAAAGACTCTCCTGCCCTCAACAATCTCAATAGCCCATTGGCTCTAATGCGTCAAACTCTAACATTACAGTTCCATTGTTTTATGTCTTAGGAAACAAACTTAGTAAAATAAAAATGTCCCTGGGCTGGGTCCAAATATTAAGCCATTCATCCTTAATTTATCAGACTGATTTAATTGCTTCTTTTCATCTGTGACAGCCAGATAAAAACAAAGCCTTTAGAAGATGAAGCTGAGGACAGGCATCTGGAAAGGTTCCAGGATGAGAAAAATAATGGTCAAAGGAAAGATGGTTAGAAACCAGAGGAAATTAGGCCGGGCGCGGTGGCTCAAGCCTGTAATCCCAGCACTTTGGGAGGCCGAGACAGGCGGATCACGAGGTCAGGAGATCGAGACCATCCTGGCTAATACGGTGAAACCCTGTCTCTACTAAAAAATACAAAAAAAACTAGCCGGGCGACGAGGCGGGCGCCTGTAGTCCCAGCTACTCGGGAGGCTGAGGCAGGAGAA
>NC_045445.1:45861191-45909600 GCF_002776525.5 Piliocolobus tephrosceles | reverse complement strand
GTGATTAGTTCAAGAGTGTTACCCACAGGATCCTGGGACCATTCGGTACCTGGCTGAATCCTACAGCAAGGTTCTGGGTACAAATCTTCATCTGGGCTTTTGCTAGCCCCTCTTGGCAAGCATCAACCGGGATGGCACATCCATAGGAAGGTGACAAAGCTCCAGCAACTCAACCCAGGACCCCTCTTGTTGCTGCAAACTGCAGTGACAGTCTAGGATTGCCTGTCCAGCTATGATACATTATTTAAGCCAAAAACAAAAGCTGCTCACCCAGGCCCTCCCTACCCCCACATACGTTAGCCTTGGGCTGGCAGTCGGGAACCTACTGACTATAGTCTACCTCTTCTTTGACTTTGGCTAGGTGTGTGCCCCAACCCAGAGGTACAGAAGGGAATGCTAGGAACCACAGTGCATAGAGGACTGATCTGCACAGGAGATGGGTTAGTTTTTTTTTTTTTTTTTTTTTACCTGATAATGCTGGCGAGCCAGGGACACCAGATGGGCCACGCAGGCCCTGGATGCCTTCATCTCCTTTAAGGCCTGGGAGGCCAGGTACACCAGGGTCTCCAGGATTACCTGGCATCGTAATGAAAGACAGCAGTAAATAAAGGCAGAGGAGGCCCACAGATGCTACAAAATGCCCAAGAAGAGGTGCAGGGAGCTGTCCTGGCATTAGAAGTGCCTTTCTTGCCCTTCCCAAGTCTCTCACGCTAATGGCCGCACATGATAATTGGTCTTCTGGAGCCAAGGGGCCTTCTGGAGCCAACATTAGTGTATTAAGAATTGGTCTGGCCACGGCCTGCCTTTCATGGTAAGCTCTGGTAAGTACTTCTTCTTCTTCTACCACTAATCTGCTGTAATGCCTAAAATGTCTACCATTTGGATTAAGATGTTGAAGTCCACTATTTATGTTACACATATATGTTTCCTGTGAGTGGCACACAGGAAGCCACTGTCAAATATTAATACCAAACTGGGCATGGGCCTTAGAGGATGAGAGGAGAGGGATAAGTGGGAAGACCCATGGAAGAGTCACTACAGTAGAAGCCTTTGGTCAAACAAGAAGTAGCTGGAGATACTGGGCATCTCAATATTTGGAGAAGGTAAAGGGAAGAGTTGGGCACACACAATAACTAGGACAAGGAGAGATGAAGACAGACTTTCTAAGCATCATACTCTTGAGGGCTCTCAGCCACTTGCTCCCCTAACCAAAGGTACTTTTCCACTTCCTATGAAATTGTCAAGCTCAAACATGCATGGAATCACCTACACAAGGCCCTGAGTATTCCATAGTATCAAACTGAAGTCAGCCCAGCTAGGGGGTGGTTATCCATCCTTCCCAAAGCATCACCAGGAGAACCATTTTCACCAAATTCAGGCCCAGGCAGACCCAAATCCTAGGCCTAGTGGACTCAACACAAAAACAGGGTGCTGGGCTTGGCCAAGAGATTGGAGTTAGCTTTATTACCCAAGTTCAGGAGCCATGAGGGGCTCTTGGGTGTGTCAAGTTTAGCAACAATCGAGTAACTAAGTATCCTTTAATAATTACAGGGGATATAGGATTAAACTTCCTGTCTTTATTTTCTACTCAAATTAATGAGAAGTTGCACCTGAGATCACAGCACCATCTATATCGATGAAAACATCTGGGCCTGGCAGGCCAATGTCACCCTTTTCACCCTGCAAAGATTAAGTACATTAAACACAAATGTTTCCATGTCCTTATTACCCAAGATCTATGTGCCATTAAAGCCCATCCCTAGGAAAATGAAAGGTTCTTCCATCTATAACCCTGGATTTCCAGGGTCAACTAGTCTATAGGTTAATTTCAAAGTCCCAAAAATTTAAGATGAAGGTGACACAAAGCAGGCCAGAGGCCTAACATTCAGTTGCAAAACTGTCAAGGACAGGGTATCCCAATTTTATTTTGCAACTCTACTCAAGGACAGTCTGCTCTGGGCCTTGACTGTACCTAAGTAGTGCTAAGGAGAGAAGAGAGTTTTAACTTTTTTCCACTCTCAACAGGCCTGGGCCTCTACTACCATCACAACCCTTGTTAGTGGATGATGTCAGGCAGAGGAAATTAAAGGAGTTCTAATACTCCCCAAAGACAGACTTAGGTACCAAAAACACATACAGTGGCATATCCAGGGTGTGATGGTGGCAGTTATATGCCCCAGGTGTAGGCAAAAAGGGGATGCATTGTCTGTAGAGAATTTAAAACAATAATAAAACCAACAGTTGGCAATTCTAAGCAATATGAATAAAATTTTCCTCATCTGTGAGATGGACTTGATCTCACCAGCCCCTGCCCCTTAGTTTACCACTGATCAAGTAGTATCTAAGAAATGCTCATTAGCAGCTTTGTGTATTCAAAGTAGGTTACATGCATTTCTTGAGAAAAAATTGAAACTTAAAAGGTCAAAATATTAAAAATACTTCATCTTATATACAGACATTTGTGGTAATTCACCCTTCTACCTACCAACCCTGGATTTTTCACTTCCCAACTTTACCTCAATTCCTTGGAATCCATTAAGCCCAGGAAATCCCAGGGTCCCTTTCTTGCCCTGTGACAGAAACATAGTTACCACTAAGTTGAAAGTATGAGAGCATAAGAGAGTCTGGTCTTTGGATTAAGCCAGGGCAAATGGCACAGGGATCTTGGATGACATTGCAGGGTATGTATGTGTGGCTTCTATCTGACTCTGGAAGCTGTAAAATCTCCCAGAAGACAATATGGCAGTAGGTAGCCAATTTACATATTAGGAGGTACAAGGGCCACAAGGCTAGACATGGATACAAGCAGGCTGGACTTGCTAGTCCCTGATAGCATGCCAAAGATGTATGACCACAGCATGGAATGGCAAGGCACTGAACTTGACACTGGATACCCATGTTCTTGAGTGAAAAGAAAAGAGGACAGTGGCTAAGATTATACCAAAACAAAGGGAGATGAACAATTTGCATTATAAGTAATGTCTCCCTTTGGCCATGTTAAGTAAAGCAAGGGGGACTTTTAATTGGGATTTTATACACCAAGGCTTTAATGATATTAACCAAAATACCTGTTGCCCTGGAGAGCCTTGGACTCCTTCTGAACCCATGGGACCCTGTAAAGAAAATAGTTACACCTTAGAAAAATCAATAGGCCACCTAGAAAAAGCCACTAGACTTATATAACAAAGTTATACAACTGAGTTCAGGATTTAGCAGCTCCTAAAATCAGGTAAGCGCATGTTCCTAGACCTGGCTGAATAACTTTTTTTTTTTTTTTTTTTTTTTTTTTAAGACAGAGTCTCACTCAGTCACCCAGGCTGGAGTGCAGTGGTACAGTGTTGGTTCACTGCAACCTCCGCCTCCAGGGTTCAAGCGATTCTCCTGCCTCAGCCCCCCGAATAGCTGGGACTATAGGCATGCGTCACCACACTTGGCTAATTTTTGTATTTTCAGCAGAGACAGGGTTTCACCATGTTGGCCAGGCTGGTCTCAAACTCCTGACCTCAAGTCACCCACCCGCCTCGGCCTCCCAAAGTGCTGGGATTACAGATGTGAACCACCACGCCTGGCCTAATGACTTCTTTCTAAGCACTAATCCACCAGGCTAAATAGCCACATGGAGCATTTTTTAAGAGCTAAATAAATGGAAACAGTTTAAGTAGTAGGTGGAATTTGATAGAAGGGTTGGGTGGTATTATACTTAGTCTGCATTAGTTCCAAGTCAGGAGATCTTTAAATAGATTATGGGAGGGCCTCGTCTTCCACCTCAAATGCATTCTTTGTTGGTGATTATATGTATTTTCAAGACAAGGGAGGGGGAAAAGTAGAGAAAGAAATAGCAGGGTAATGGATAAATATGGCTAAATACTCAAAGGACTCTTACTTAATAAACTTCATAGTCAACTTAACAACACAATTCTCTAAAATGTTACTTCTTTGAGGCTAAGCTTGGCCCACTGCTTCTAGCTCAAGACCTAAGTGCCCGAAGCTAGGAATCAGAGAGGCTAATTATTTTTCCATTTCAAATGAGATTATTATTGGGAACTGTTGACTCCAAACATCACTCACTATGTTCTAGAACTTTCCAGGCTTGTGTCTGTCCTAAAAGGTTGCACTTGGCCCTCTTTCTTCCATTCCTGTGCCACTTCCGTGCTCAATTCCCTCAGAATAGAATGGAATGAAAGCAAGGCAACCCTCATATCATTCTTTAGCCCAGAAGACAATGATGCATGACAGCAAGGAGATAAATAGGCTGAGGCGCCACCTAGAGTAGAGGGTGCCTCTTTCCTTTTCAAGAAAGTCATTCAATCAAGGGAATGGGGCTAAGAGAGAAGGAGGTCTTAGGAACCTGCCATTGAGTTGAGGAGAAAGAGAAGCTTAGGTGGCAATTAAGTTGCAAAACATAGAGAAGCAAACAGGAAAGCAAATGGACACGGTGACTTGACAGACCCAGGCAGGTAATATTCCAGGTTCGTACCCTAGGTCCTGGCAAACCAGGGATTCCCTTTTCTCCCTTTTCTCCAGTAGTTCCAAGGCCCTAAATGAAAAAAGAAACCACAAGTTATAATGTTTGTTTTCTCATCAGTCTCCTGGCTTCATCCAAAGCAAGGGGGCTATTTTAATTAAGCTCCATTCTCCCCTTAGGGAGGCTCACCATGCTGTCTCTTGTCACTGCCTGAGAAGCACGTAAGTTCTGAATATGAATTGGACCATTCATTCAAGGTCCCCCTTTGGTTCTAGAAGTAATGCCCCCCCACCCCATCCACAACACTGTTCCATGTATTTATAGTATCATAGGCTAACAGCATAGAAATGATTAAATATCTAACCTTGCTGATTTTACAGACGAGGAAACCAACATCTGGATGAATTAAAATTGAATGAGACAGCCAGATCTTGTGTTTTTCATTCCGGGAACCTTTCCATTAGAACAGGCTGCCTTCTATCATTTAGGAACTTGATTATTTGACCTACAAATGGAGGATTATGCAAATTCTTGGGGGTTGATACTAGGGGGAAGAGCAAGAGTTTTTCCCCTTTGGTGACATAATGAGTACAACATCCTTTTCAGTGGGAAGAAGTATTTCTATCTAGGCACGGTCTGAAACCCTACAGCTCCTGTACTGGCACTGTAGGGCTCTTGCCTGGCCCTAGAGATAGTCCAAAGGGGACTGTGAGATGGTCTCCAATCCCTCTTGCCCTGCTCATCGGAGGTGAGGATTTGTAGCCATGAATATGACTTGGGGATTCTCTAGGGAAAAGCAGGAACTCCAAGAAGCAGAGTGAGTAAGAAAGAACTTCCTCCCCTCTGGGTCCAAGGCAAATGTCTGGGCCCCCAAGAAACAGAAGAGTTCATTACTAAAGTGGACAAAGTTTTTCAAAGAAAACTTAAACGAGGCCACTGTGCTGTTGTTTAAAATTGTACTTTTTGGAGCACAGATTTAGCAAACAACATTTTGGCTTATTGTGAAAGTAAAGGAGGCAATGAAGGAAAGACACTAAATGTTGTGGAACATCTGTTGTCCCTTTAATGTGACCTGGCTCACCTGCTCAAATCCCATTTGTAGCTTTTTCTTCCTTTTACGTACATACTCAGTGCGCTCCCATGAGTACTGAAAGCTGGTTGAGCACCCCTTGGGCTTTCTGGGCCCAGGGTTTTTCATTTTTGTTTCCTTTTGGCTAGTCATGTTTTTGTTTTTTTAATGTGGGTTGTTTTCATTGTCTTTTTATTGGGAGGAGTGTGTGTGTGTGTGTGTGTGTGTGTGTGTGTGTGTGTGTGTAGGATCCAATTCAAAGCAGGCTTTGGTCCCGTACTTACCTGTTCTCTTTTCTGCATTTATATAACTGTGCATCAAATAGCTCAGCCTTCATGCTACATTAAATTTCTAATGTGAAAGGCTCGTGGGTTAAACTGAATGCAAACTTATTTAAAATATTAGTTTTTCTGCATCAAACCAAGGCATGCTGCAACTTGGTGGAATGTCTATCGGCTTCTGAGGTCAAACACTTCAAGAAGCCTTCTCTGACCTGTTCATGAAATCTGTGGTGGCCCATGCTGCCCCAAACTCTTAAAGTGCAAAGATTGGTTGCATATGAAAGTTTTGTAAGCATGAGGCCTATATTACACTCTCTTTTATCTTTCTCCAAGGCCCATTACTACAGTCTCAACACATACAAGGTGGTCCAGTAAATACTTGTTGAACTGAATGGAATAATGACCTAGAGAACAAAACTGTTGCAAAGGGTGAAGGAAAGAATGTTCAGGAACCATCATGTGCCCCCATCTGTCTTGCCCTCAGTTATAAATATAAGGGGGCCTTGTGCTAATTCTCCAGAAAGCAGAAGAGTCTTGCTTTCTCAGAGGGCCTGAGAGCTTGTGCTATAGTGTGAACAAAAACAAATATGTTTAAAAAATGTAAAAAAGAAAAAAAAGACAAATTTGTGTGTGGGGGTTAGAGCCAACAAAAGATAAATAGCTTGGCAAGACACTGGCTGTGCTGTAGGTTCAACTTGTCTCCAAGAATAGGGAGGCACTGTACAGGGACCCTGCTGAACAAGCTGTTCTAGCAAGATGCCCTGGGACTGGCCCCGTCACAGTCAGTCCTCCTCATGAGTAATCTTGCAAATGCTGCTCCCACACTCCTACTTACCCACGGCCTGGAAAGCCTCACTGGAGCTAGCTTAACTGTTTCCAGGCCTGCTCTCCTGGGCTCTGGACTCCTGATGCTTTTTGGTTCTGAGGAGGCTCAACCCACCTACCTAGTAGTTACTCCTACTCAATAGTTACCTCAGGATTTGCCAGTTTCTTCTCTTATCCTTCCCCTCATCTATTCCACTTTTGCCTTCCCCTGTGTTTGCTAGTCCCTTGGACAGAGGGCACATGGATATACAATTCTCTCTGACGACCTCCATGGAAAGACCTGTGGCTACAAGTGTGAGCGTGTTGCTTGAGACAATGGGGTAAATGTGTGAGGTGAGGACTGAGCCAGAAAATCAGAGATGTTTGGTCACTGCAGAAGGGCCAAGAGAAAGAAGGTGAGGGGCAAATCTCTCAGGTTGGGCACTTCGTCTCTTACAAAGATTTGGACTCATATAGGAAGAAAACAAATAGTTAAAAGGAACATTTTTGGATTCCACAGAGATTTCTGTCTTCAGTGCTGCCTTGTTTCTCAGTAAGTATGGATAATTGAAAGCTGATGTGAAGGCTTTGGATTTGAGAAGCACATTTCCTCTGAAAGGTCCAGAGTATCACAAATACATTACCACATTTCTCCTCATAACTTTTCTGTCATAAGGCATTCATATAAAGTACCTATGAATGTTCCCATTAAACAGATAGAGATATTAGGACTGTGAAGGAGTTACCTGATTTGGCCAAGGTCACAGTTTGAATCTGTGCCAAAGTGGGCTGAGAATTCTGGTTTCTTAATTCCCACCCTATGAAAACATGCTGTTCTATGTAAAGGGGTTATTTTCCAGCTTTGATGTCTTTACAATCAACTGGGGTTTCTATTTTTCAGCCCATATTCTGAAACACTGGAAATACTGAGCTTGAAATGGTACTGCAATTTATCATTGTGCATTGTCGTCAGTCTCTTTCTTTTACAGGACAAAAGGGA
The DNA here is from genome assembly GCF_002776525.5 of Piliocolobus tephrosceles. Lineage (NCBI taxonomy): Eukaryota > Metazoa > Chordata > Mammalia > Primates > Cercopithecidae > Piliocolobus > Piliocolobus tephrosceles. The sequence continues at coordinate 45,901,981 of NC_045445.1, read as the reverse complement.
ATGGGTTGAAATTGCAGCAGGGGAAATACTCTGGGTTCGGATGTGGAAGGGAAGGGGAGGCAGGCAGTGTGAGCCAGTGAAGCCAACAACACCGGAGGAGATCATAAAATCCTTTGTAGAGATTTAGAGACAAAAAACGGGATTAGAACAAACTGGACTGTAGGGGGCAGTATGGTATGGGGAAAAAGCCACCAAATTGGCTAGAATTCAAGAAAGCTGAATTTCAGTCTCAGCTCTGCTAATAACTAGCTGCATGATTCTGGACAAATCTCTTCACCCGTTGAGGCTGTAGTTTCCTCATCAGTACAAGGGAGATAAGCCTGGCTCACCTTGCTTACCTCACAGGGACAATGCCAGGTGGTTAGAATCTATGTGAAATGCTCTACAAAGAAGGTAAAAACCTTATTCCCAAACTCACTTGCAAAGTACTTTATATCTGTACTGTCCAATAGAAATATAATGTGAGCTACTATGTTATTTTCATTTTCCTAGTAGCCACATTAAAAAAGCAAAGTAAACAGATATTCATTTAAATGATATATTTTACTTAACCAAATATATAATAAATATTGTCATTTTAACATCGAAGTAAAAAATGTTACTGAGATATTCTAGATTTCTTTTCATACTACGTTTTTGAGATCTGGTGTGTATTTTACACTTACAGTACATCTCATTTCAGATCAGTCACATTTCAAGGGCTCAGTAGCCACACATGGCTGGCGGTTACCTTATTGAACAGGACAGTCTTACATTTTTTAAAGAAACTTTGCATACATTATTAGTTGTGTCTTAAAAGAGTAGATATATGCATGTTCTCACTCACATGTGGAAACTAAAAAAGTTTATCTCATGGAGGTAGAAAGTAAAATGAATGATACCGGAGGCTGGGAAGGGTGTGAGAGTGGGGTGGGGGGAGAGATGGAGAGAGGTTGGTTAATGGGTACAAACATACAGTTAGACAGAATGAATAAGTTCTAGTGTTCGACAGTGGAGTAGGGGGACTATAGTTAACAACAATGTACTGTATATTTCAAAGTAGCCAGAAGAGAGATTTAAAATGTCCCCAACACATAGAAATGATAAATGTTGTGGTCATGGATATCCTAAATACCCTGACTTCACCATTACACAGTCTGTGCATGTAACAAAATATCACACGCACCCTATAAATATGTAGAAATATTTTCTACCAATAAAAAATATAAATATGACCATTGTCAAATTACAGATATAAGGAGAGGTTCGGTGACTTGCCAAAGTCCCAGAGCAGGGGCTGGGTCTAAAGTTTGGGTGTTCTGTCTCCAACACTAGGGTTCTCTTCCTTTCTGGTTCATTAGATACAGAGGTGATTAAAATCAAGTGCATGGAACAGATGATGCTCCATGCCCCCTTTATTTCTATGGAGTAATAAGAATCATCATGGAAAGAACCTGCGCCACTGGCTCCACTGGCTCTGCTTTCTGGCCACCCAGAGAGACCCAAACTATTTCAAAGTACTGTAGGGAGGGAATGGAATCATCTATCCCCATTGGTCCAGCAAGGACAGGCAGGCCTAGTCATCTTTGATTCATCTATTTTCCACCTGATCTCTATTCCCAATCCATGAAAATCTTGTCAGCTCTTTCAAAATATATCTTGTGATTTAAAAGACACATTAAACAAATGTAATGCATTGGTCTTGTCTGGCTTCTCATTCAAACAAGGCAACTGTAAAAAAATATATATACCTATAAGACAATCAAAAATTTGAATTCTGCCTTGTTAACTGATATTAATTACTGATCGCAAATTACTGATGATGATACTGTCACCATGTCTTAAAAAGCCCTTACCTTTTAAATATTCAGAGGTATTTGTGATGAAATGATATGTCTATTATTTGCTTCAGATTGGCCATACGTTGCTAATTATTGAAACTCTGTGATGGGTACACGAGGGATCATTATGACATTCTCTCTGCTTTTGTAAATGTTTGAAATGTTCCCTAATAACAAGTTTGAACATTTTTACATTTTGAATCTATCCACTTATTTCCATGTCCATTGCTGTCACTATAGTCCAAGTCATCACCACTATCTCTTGCCTGGACTACTGCCATACCCTCTGTGTTTGCTCTTCCACCCTTCCCATTCCCTCTCCCCTTCCTCCCACAGCCACAGTGATCTCAAAAATACAAGTCAGAGCCTTTGAATGGCTTCCCATTACATTAAAAATAAAAAACTGCATTGACCTATGAAGGTAGCCAAGATCTGGTTCTGACTTCTCTGTCTGGAATTATTGGCCTTGCTTACTCTGTTCCACTTACTCACCTTCTTACTGTTCCTCAAAAGTACTGAGGCTTTCTTAACCTCAAGGTCTTCGCACTTACGGTTCCCTCAGCCTGAAACCCTCTTTCTGATCCTCACAAGACGTGCTCTCTCATAATATGCAGGCCTTACCTCATATATCACTTCCTCAGAAAGGCCCTTCTTGACCGCTCTGTCCCAAGTAGACCACCCTGTTCCCCATCTACACTTCATCACTTTACCCTTCTTTCATCTTTTATATATCGCCACTATATGAACTTGTTATAGATTTATCTGTTTACTGGTTTCTTGTTTGTTTCTTCCCTCACTCCTCCATTAGAATGTAATATCAAGGACAGGGACTTTTACTTAGTTACCGTTGTAACCTCCAAGTCCAGCAGAATGCCTGGCACATAGGGACCCTCAAAAGGTAACTGATGAGTGTAAGAATCTAAGCTAGAAAGGCGGATATGAAAGTGAAGGTAGGATTACTAAGATTAGCTACCATTAACTGAATAATAAGTGCTAGACATGTAGTAAGCCCTTTTCATGCATATTATCTCATTAAATCCTCATAACCACCCTAACATTCTCCCCTTTTTTGTAGGTTGGGAAACTGAGGCTCAGAAAAGTTAAGAAATTTGTCCAGGTTCACATAGTTAGAAACTGGCAAAATCAGAAGTCAGGCCTAGGTCTGTTTTAACTATAGAGCTTGAGCTAATAACCTCTAAGTTATATAGCCTCATGGAGAACCATGCTTACGTCTCCATGTGTTTGAGAAACAAGAACATCTCCTTAAATGCCTTCTAATAATAAAGATGGTGGCATTCTCTACAATATCCATGGGAAGAGGTCTTTCTGTTAGCCTTCTATTGCTACAGCTTTTGTCCAATCAGACCCTTGAATACATGTTGATCAAATAGAGAGACTTACCGGGAAGCCTGGAGGGCCACTTATGCCTGGAAAACCCTTAGGCCCTGGTTCACCCTGGAAAATCAGCCAAAGGTTAGTAAGTAGCATCAGGAAGCAGTGAACACACCAGAGGATGGCTGTCTGCAAGTACTTGGACTGAGGAGTGGGGAAGCAATGAGGTCTCAAGATTAGGGCAGCAGAGAGTGGTGCAGATTCCCCAGGCTCCCTAACTAGCAGCTGTTCCAGGATGTCTTAGTTCATGGAACTCTTTGCTGTGGGAGAAGGATTATGGACCATAACTGTCTAAAACAGAATGTCAAATACTGAGGCTAACTGGGAGACAGAAAGGATGATTGTCTGTTTTCTTTCTAGTGGAAGAAGCTGTTCCGTACAATTTCCTATAGAAAATTATAGGCAGCAGAGAAATCTATAGTCTTGGGAAAAGGGTAACAATTACAATTTGGATGGAGATACATAACAGTTTGATCTGTCATTCCTTGATATGTGAATTTATCTATACGTGCCATGGAGAAGCTCCTTAAGTTTTGGGAATGATTGAGGAAGCAATCTCTTTCATGCTGCCAGACCATTCCCAAATCAACAACTAGTTCCTATAAACCTGGAGGGGCTTGGAGTTGTTGCTTCCACAAAGACAAATTTAAAGAAAGGAGACTAAACACATTTCCCTGCCTAGGCCCCTTGGCCATGGGAACAGAATCACAAAGCTTAAAGGAACCCTGGCAGGAAATGCAAGTTACTGAAAGATATCTGCACACCTTAACAGTACACAACCATTGAATTACAACCATGTAGGTAGTATACAGTGACTCACATAAAAATACAGATCATAAAATATTTCAGTTAAACAAGTCTATGGTGTAAGCCTTGGTAGTTCAAATCAGGTAAATTAGGGCATCTCTTGTATATCCTATTTTCAGGGTCAAGTTTTAAGAGCAAATAACTTCTTTAAAAAGATAATTCATGAGCCACCATTCATACCCTATGTGTTCTGTCACAGTACTTTGGGGACACCATAAGTATTGAGAGGGTTGGGAGTTAGGAGGAAAAACACAACTATTTAATGTTTAAGTTATTCAGTATATCAAAAATTGAATCTGCAACACTAAAACAGAGAAAATAGTGCTTAAATGAATACTCAGATGCCCAGGCACACTCATATCTACACACCAAGAAACATACTCTGTCTTTTAAGAAAGCTTTTTATAAGGGGCAAAACAAAGAAGGCTTTTTACTCTCACTTCTAAACAAAAATCCATTACCCAGAACCCTCTATTCTTCCAGTATTGTCTGGTTATTAAAGTTCTTATAATTATAGGAAAAAGTTTATTAATTTTTCCTATTTTCAAATGTTCACTACCTTGGATCCTTTCTTCCCTTTGGGGAATCCCATGAATTCCAGCTCTCCAGTAGATGGTGGAGGTCCTGCTGGGCCAGGGAGACCAACATCCCCCTGTAAGATCAAATGGAACATTAAGCAAAGTGAAAATCACACCGACCATTTTTCTAGAGGGAGGGATTGTCCTCTGGATGTAACTCACAAATAAACTGTCTCTTACTTTGGCCTCTTCACCCTCATGTCAATGAGGAAACAAAACTCTCATTGCCAAAGGGTGAGAAGAATTATAAGCCTGACCAGTGAATTTCGTACCAGCACTGCAGAGGGAAGAGCAAGATGGATAGAAGGAAACTTTAAGTTCACGGTTGCTATGAAAGGATGTTTAGAAGAGAGTAAAAATGGAATCAGAACAAGGTGAATGACTACCTCTTGGCAACAATGACCTGACTCTAAGTGGTCTAATCCTTGCGAACAGCACAAGCAGAGGCAATGACGTCCACGTTAGAACATTGGAGGCAAGAGTTGTTCCTTCAGAAGGCAGTACAATTGTGAGAGAAGGGTGGGAATGGCAAGTTCTCAGCCTCGCTTGAGGCTCTGAAATCACAATGCAATTTGTAAAGAGAGAAATGGGAGAAGGAGGGAAATAAAAGAGAATGGTGAAAGAGAAGTTAAAGAAGAGAGATAGAGGAGAGAGAGAGACAGAGAGAGAGAGGAGGACGAAAAGGAAAAGGAGGAGGAAGTGGAAGAGGGGGAGGAGGAGAAAGGGTAGAGAGAAGAGGGAAATCAGAGACAAGGAAAGAGAAGGGAACAGAATACACAAAACACCAAGGAAAGACCCAGATGGAAGGAAGAGAAAGAATCTATTTCAAGGGAATATGTTTGTAAGACATACACCTTTCACAGGTAGGAAGCAGGGGAATAACAATATTTTGAAGGGAAAAGGACCACAATAGCCCATGTGTGGCATGTATACATGCAGCCCTCAAGAGATCCCACCAGAGGATCTAAATGCTCATTTCCCAAGGCGAAAAAACAAATCCTCTTACACAAGCAGGCACATGTGTGTAATCAGACACATTTCTTGCAGCATATGGAATGCAGATTGTATTTTTTAAAAGCTATTTACCTTGACTCCTTTCTCTCCTTGAAAACCTAGCCCCATATTCCCCTAGAGAATAGGGATACAGGGAGGAAAAACAAAATCAATTACTAAATAAGCTCTGGAAACGTAAATTCGAATGCAATGTTTTTTTACCAGAAAGTAGGGTTAACCAAACCAGTATCTCTTTGGGAAATCCAGAGTACTTAGGAGTAGGAAGCAAAATTCCCCAAGACAAAGTATACTTACATCAGGACCAGGAGGACCAGGAGGCCCTGGAGGACCCTAGATTTTTTTAAAAATCAGAAAAATAAGAAAGAAAAGAGTTAACACTTGTTAGTTTCTGTCAAAAGAATTGTTGAGAGCCACTCCCCAGTAACTCAGCCCTCTTTCCTGCTTTGGCATAGATTGTAACTGTCTTTCCTGTGGTTCCCTGTTATCTACTTTGAAATCCCCCAAATTGACCTGGTAATCCCATTAATGCTAAGGTAGTGAAGACTTCATGTATCATTCCTCCCAATAGGCCAGAACTTTTAAAAAGATGACCTTTGGTGAAACTAAGCCAAAGTACTGATTAGTGGGATTTCTTGCTCTGGAGAGAACAATCTGGGGACACAGCTTTCCTAGAACCACATAGATGACTGGCTATGCTCTTCCTCTACCAGTGATGATAAACAGGTTTTGTGTCAGAAAAATAGGTAGGTAGGTAGAGCTGCCCAAGATGCAGTATTAGGAAGGAATCTGAAGCTTCTTCAGTGTTCAGGGTGGGTGATAGTGATGGTAGTATGATTAATTAGCAATACTTGTCATGGGTGAGGAAATGGAAGGTGGCAATAAATGTGTCAGGGATCTGCCATCCCTGGGCTATACTTTAGGTTGAGCTATGGTGGGAGGCTTTAGAAGCACAGATTGGATGGTCAGAGAGACTCTGATAAATAACTCCAATAGCTCCTGGCAAGAGCACGCTTTACTTTAACCCTCCAAGAATGGAGGTTGCCCTTGATCACCAGGAGCACCTAAATTACACAGGCTTACATTGAATCTATAGTATGATAGGGAAAACAGTCATGTGAATACTGTGATCACGCACTAGGCTTAAATTTATCTTACTTGTAATCCTGGTGGTCCTGCAGGTCCTACAGCTCCAGGAGATCCGGGTGCTCCTTGTGGGCCCTAAAGAGGCAAGTTTTTACCAAGTTCAAAAAGCAAGGCAGTTTTCCAAGAAAAAGGAAAATATGTATGTCCACGAGAACTGTACAAGAATGTTCATAGCAACTTTATTCATAATAGTCAAAAATTGGAAATGTTCCAGTTGTCCAATGATACAAGGATAAACTCTGATAGATTCAAACAGTGGAATAAATGCCGACAATAAAAAGTAGCAAATTACTGATATATGAAACAATGCGGATGAATCTCAAAATCACTGTGTTAAGTGAAAGAAGCCAGACCCAAAAGACTAGACGTTATATTATTCCCTTTACATGAAGTTCTAGGACTGGCATAATAGCAAAAAATCAGGATTGTGGTTGCCTTTGGGGTGAATTGGGGCAGAGATTGACAGGGAATGAGCAGGAGGGAACTTTCTGAGGTGATAGTAATTTTCTATACCTGAGTAGAGGTTTGGATTACATACAAGTGTGCATTTGTCAAAACTCAGCAAACATACACCTAAGATTTATGTGTTTCGTTGTATGTAAATTTTATATAAAGAGAAAAAACTGCAAACAAATATTAAAGTCTAATTAAAGATAGGCATGCTATAGGATTTAGGAGTAAGTGAACTCTTGTCTACCATTTACTTTGAAATTCATTAAAAATAGGATGGATTAAACACCATATGTTCTCATTTATAAGTGGGAGCTGAACAATGAGAACTCATGGACACAGGAAGGGGAACAACACACACTGGGGCCTGTTGGGGGGTGGGGTGGGGGTAGGGACAGCATCAGGAAAAACAGCTAATGCATGCTGGGATTAAAACCTAGGTGACAGGTTGATAGGTTCAGCAAACCACCATGGCACACGTTTACCTATGTAACAAACCTACATGTCCTGTGAACTTAAAATAAAAATAAAAAAATAGGATGGATTGATGGACAGATAGAGGGATGGATAGAAGGATAAAGCAAGTACAGTTGGCCCTCTGTATCTGTGCGTTCCACATCTGTGGATTCAACCAACTATTGATTGAAAATATATTTTTTTTAAAAAAGGATGGTTGCATCTGTATGGAACACATGCAAACTCTTTCTTGTCACAATTCCCTAAACAATACAGCATCACAACTTTTAACATAGCATTTAACATTGTATTAGGTATTATAAGTGATTTAGAGATGATTAATAGTATAGGGGAGGATGTGTATAGGTTATAGGCAAATATGACACCATTTTATACAAGAGATTTGTGCATTCATGGATTTGGGTATCCATGAGAGGTCCTGAATCCAATCTCCCATGGATACCAACGGATGGTGTATAGTAAAATATTAATGGTATGCGTGTTCACTGCAAAATTCACTCTTCTTTGCTCTATATTGAAATTTTTCCTATTAGAATGTTATAATAAAACAAACACTTTTTTAAAAAAGCAAAAGAGTTATATTAATATCAGGTAAAGTAGGCTTTGAGACAAATAATATTACCAGAGATAAAGAAGCATATTTCAAAATGATAAAATTGGTCAATTTATCAAGAAGACATACCAATCTTAGATGCCTATGCACATAATAGCAGAGCTTCAAAATACGTGAAGCAAAAACTAACAGAACTTCAAGTAGAAACAGTCAAATCTGCAGTTACAGTTGGACATCTTAACATCCCTCCTTCCATAATGAACAGAAACACTAGACAAAAATATCAGTCAGGACATAGAAGATCCAAACAATATTATCCATTACCTTGACCTGATGGATATTTTTAAGATCATTATACCCAACAACAGCTGAATACATATTCTGTTCAAGAGCATATGGAACATTCACCAAGATATACCATATGCTGGACCATAAAACAAACCTTGACAAATTTAAAAGACCTTAAATAACACAAAGTGTTCACTCAAATTGCAATAAAATAAAACTAGAAATCAATAATAGAAAGATATCTGGAAAGCTACTAAATATTTGGACATGAAGCAACACACTTTTAAATATTCCATGGGTCAAAGAAAAAATCATAAGGGAACTTAGAAAATTTTTGAATCAAATAACAACAATGTTAAACATAAGACAGTGAAATCGCAAGAGAAAAATGATCTGGTGAAATGCAAGGGTCCATTTCCAATGGTGGAGCAGGAATAAGTTGACACGGGCCTGGATAAGGGGCGGAGAGGGTAACAGAGGTTGGAACTGAGACAGGAGGAAGAGAAAGGAGGAGTTCAAAGGGCCTCCAGAAATAAATGACAGTCTGAACATTGTTTTGAAAATAACTAGCCATCTGTGATCATCTTGCTGATCACAAATACCTTATTCGGCCACCAAACGCCCTCTCCCCAAATTGAAGCAGTTTTTATATCATGCCTGTGTATGTGGACAAACATTGCACCTTTGTGGACAGGAAAACAAGTACCTAAGAGAAGCAATGCAGCAAGTACAGTGGAGGTTGTTCTGTAAATGTAATGAATACACTGTGTAAGCCAGTTGTTTTGCCCTAGGGAATATGTATGGCCTTGGTCCTTATTCATCTCTGTTTTTGTGTGTGCTCGTACACATCCCATTTTTTTGCCTACATTTTCTCACGAAACTCTGTAACTCTCTATTTAGAAAGTCTCCTCCCACTGCCAACTAAACACCATTCACACTTCTCACAAGCTACCTTCTGTCTCTCAGACATAAAGACTCACATGACATATCCTTAAGTGAATGGCGTCTCTTCCTCTAAGTTGCTGTGGAATTCTTATGCCACATTCCTACTAGTTTTTCCCATCCTTGGGGGCAGGGACTGTGTCTACATTGTCTCAGAGTTTACTCATAGCACTTTGCTAATAGTAGGTGCTCAATATCAGTTGAGGACTGAAAAAAGAGAGGACTGAAGAAAGAAAGAGTGAATACAGGAAAGGGAAAGAAAAAAAAGGAAAGAAGCATTTTTTTCTTAAGCTGTTTCAAAAAAAAAGTGACGACAATGTGGAATCTTAAAGAAAAATAAAGCTCTTATTAACATAACTCACAGTCTTACATAGACTCACTATTATCAAGAGTCCCTAGAAGGAATTTCTGTGTAGAATACCTTTTAAAGCAATGTGCTCTACTTCTTTTGATTTACCCACAGCACTCGACACACAGAAAATATTTAGTAAATGCTTCCTGAATGAAAGGCAAAATACTAGGGGAAAGTACATCCCAGTGAATACATAAGTCTCTGGCCTAAAGTCTGAAAGCCTGCTTGTCATGCAACTTGACAGTAGACAGTTCATCCTCTCAGTGCTTTCTCATTTGGAAAATGTCAATACTGTGACCCATTCTATTTCAACTGTCTAGATTTTCCTTGAGGTCTACAAAGACTTTAGAACATCATAGAGGATAATTAAAATGCACCATTAGTGATAGTCAACAATGAGAGCTCAACACATAAATAACAACTTACAGTGATTCCATCCAGTCCAGGCAGCCCAGGATCCCCCTGAGAAACAAAGGCAGGACACTGAAGAGTTTAATAAACTAAGCCTGCAATATTTCAGATAATTAACCTAACATTCATAGGGACAAAAACACATCTCTGAACCTTGGGCCTCCTCTGTCAAAGTCTTGTGTTTTAAATAATGTATGAATTGGACATATTCGACTGTTTAGATTGTTTACTTTTTTCTGTAAGACAAATCTGGACTGTAGAAGACACATATTATAGCCTTGGCTGAACAGGATTTCACATTTTACTTGGATTAATTAATTTTCACCTTTGCTAGACACTTACCAATTAGAAACTACTTCTGTGGGCTGGTGATTTTCCTACTCCTTTTGGAGGAAAGCAAAGCTACCTTCCCGTGTGCCTTCATCCCCAAAGATTCTGTGCCCATATGTATACAATGCAAATCAGGCATTTCAAGGGAAAATCAACAGAGCATACAGTCTCTGATTACGTTTTAATTACTTTGCTGCATCTTTAGTTACTGCATGAATCGGTAATATAACCATCTTGTGAAAATTGTTGTGTTCCACTGGATCCAGGGTCTCTGATTTTTGGCAAAACCATTTAATCAATGTTTTCTAAGACAATGACCAAATTTTGACACCTGCTAGTCTTACTCCACTTGGCTTACAGTAAAAAATCAGCTCTCTGTTGCATGGAAAGAGCACTGCCTGAGTTTTAGCTCTTTGCTGAACTGGCTTTGAGCAAGTCATATAGCCTCAGTACACCTCAGTTCTTCTATCTGTAAAATGAGCAATACCAATACAAGTCTGACAATCATGAGGTCCTTTCCAACTCAAACATTCTGTCTTCTACTATGGCATCTATAGTTAGAAGCCCGTACCCTAAATCTTGTCTGGCTCTCCAGCCACCCACCCCCGTCACTGCCTTCCAAAGTGATTTCCAATGTTCCAGGCTCTATACACTAATGGAAGACAGAAAAGTGCCATCAATTAGCTGAGTGAGCTTGGTGCATCTTCTCCTCAGATGTTGGGCACATAAATTTTCGTTTGCTACCAGGGAAATGATGGACTCCTGTCCTGCTCTGCAAGGGAATAGGGCCGAACATTTGAAGCCAGGGTTTACTTAGGACCCACAGGATATCAGGCAATACAGTCACAAGAACACAGAAGGTTCTTGTCAATTCTGGAAAGAGATGAAAGTTTCCAGCCAGCTGCAGGGCTGATGGGCAATTTTTGCAGACATCCAGGTGCCCAGCTAGGGTGATAGGTTGGTGTGAAGCAACAGAGAAGGGCAGAACCAGGATCTTTGGCTAATGGCCATGTTGAGATGGGCAGAGATACACATGGCTTCAAACCAAGGTATACAGACAACAAGGATTCTACAGTAGACAAAAGGTATCTGCCTGCAGGAAATGTCTTGGTTTGTGAAATAAAGTGATACCCATGCAAACTGTTTGTTTGCTGATCTGTCTCCTATTTTTGGTCTAGATCCTGCAGAGCAAATCTCTTTGACAGAGTAGTTGCAAACATTTATGTCAATGTTTCCACCACAAAAAGCTCCAGATCCTTTTAAATCCATCTTGGTCTGCTCCTTAAATAGAGACACAGATGCTAGTTCTGGAAATGTTTTCATTGGAGGTGGGGCCCAATGCTGGGGAACCCAGCTTATAGCCTACTCAGCTACCTGCCTTGCAGGCTCTTACCTTCATTCCTTTGAAACTACTTGGAGCAAGGACAGGGTCACCTTTTGATCCTTTCTGACCAGGAAGCCCCTGAGTAAAATAGTTTAAAAAATTGAAGAAATACACACACTTATAGTCTTTTTAATTGCATTATCTCATCAGATAAAGGATGGGACAGCAAGAGCCTAAAACCATGTCGCTTTTTCTATGGCAAAATTGGCTGTACTAAGGGGCAAAACACGTTCCTTGACCAGGTGCTCTGATTCAGAGCTGTATGCCCTCCCAATCCCCAAGCCAGAAGTCTGTAAAGGGAAGGGGTTTGAATGGGTCTGAAATGTGTTAAAGTCAGATCCTTTACATCTATTCAGAGTACTGATCTGAACAACCACAAATAACTCATATAATGGAGAGTTCACTGCTTCACCCCTCACAGGTATAGGTCACTGACAGAACCTTTGTCTAGGACAGAGGTTAGTAAAATTTCATGAAAAGAACCAGATAGTAAATAATTTAGGCTTTTTGGGTCACAGCTAAACTCTGTTTTACACTTTCTTTCTTTCTTTCTTTCTTTCTTTCTTTCTTTCTTTCTTTCTTTCTTTCTTTCTTTCTTTCAGCTAAACTCTGTTTTACTTTCTTTCCTTCCTTCCTTCCTTCCTTCCTTCCTTCCTTCCTTCCTTCCTTCCTTCCTTCCTTCCTTCCTTCCTTCCTTTGTATTTTATTGTATTTTTTTTTAAAAAGCAGGCCACAAGCCAAAGGCCATGTGGGCCAGTTTGTAGACCTCCAGTCTAAAAGATGTCTACAAAAATACCTTCATCCTGTACTTCTACCACACAACTTCAGACTCAAAGCCTGTCCAAGAGGTTGGTGTATCTCACTGCTAACATGAAAAACGGTTCAAAGTACACTGTTCCAATCTTTCAACTAGATTTTTTGCTGTCTTAGTGCAGATGCTGGCTAATATCTGCTAGAGTTTGTACACCTGCGGATAATCAATGTCCCTACACCTAAGGGAAGTCAGGATTTGTATTTGGGGTAGGGCTAAGCTTTGTGGACTGAAGCATTTACTGAATGATTGATTCCTTCAGCACAAGGATTATTGGTATCATAAAACAATAACATGATCCCAGAAGCAGAAACCGGGTTTTTTTCCTAACACTGCCTGTTTCACCTTATTCTTGTGGCCACTACTCTCCTGAAAGAAGCTTCAAAAAAGCCTACTGAATGATCTGTTCGGTATTCAGCAAAGGATACGTCTCAGCTTAGTAAAATACATGTCCAAGTTCCTATTTAGGCTTGAGGTTAAGTTTAGAGACAGGACTAGGTTTTTACCTTTGTCCTTTGTCAGAGGGTATTCTTTACCTCAACATTTATTTTCTCCCTCTAGGGGGCAGCATGTCCTTGCTTTGCTGGATTTTCATGGAAATGTTTTATTCTATACCTGGTTGCCATGGCAATCTTTGGAGAACTTTGCGACTCACTTAACTCATCCTATGTTAGCAATACATCTTTCCTTACCTCCCCACCCCCCGGCATATTGGTTTGGTTTTTAGGTGTCAAAGTCCTATATGCCAATCTGGGGCTTGTGCTTTGTCCATCTGTCTCATTTTCTCACACATATACCCACACCCCAACCTGGTCACTGAAGGTGGTGGTGCTGCTCTTCCAATGAAGTGTCAATTAATTCACGTATCTATAAAACATGTCTAATGAATGGTGTGATTTCTAGTTAAAAATCTCAGATCAGTGTCCTCATGAATTTAGATTATTTCAAGGGAGGTTGAGAATGGGTCTGAAATGTGTTATTTTTCTCTTTCCAGCCACTTGTAAAATCAGTCGGGAAGGGCATTGTATTTACTAGAGATCCCTTAGATCAAAATATCTGAGCCCTATCTGGATGAATGGAATTAAATAAAAGTGGTGACACTGGGATCCAATAAATACCTTATCAATACCATAACCAAGGGTTACGATGTGTGAGTGTAGCCACAAACTCTGTTGCTGTAGAGCAGGGTTTCTCAACCTCAGCATTATTGACACTTTGAACCAAATGATTCCTAGATGTCTTGTGCCAGTAGCACACCACCAGTTGTGAGACCTCAAAATATCAATAGCAATTGCCAAATGTCTGAGTGGCAAAAATCACCCCTGGTTAAAAACCACTGGTATAGACCAAGCTAGCAAGCCCTTTGGGTTTTGGTTAGTGCTTCCGTGATCCCATATAAGTCTTCCAAACATTCCTCAATATTGTCTGATGTGGGACCATGTTAAATAGCCCAAGTGTGTATTTTGCCATGAAATTTACTACAGCCTTTTAACAATCTTGCCAACTTCACAAGCTGCACTATAAAAAGGCAACCCTAAGCAGTCTAGCATGTGCACACCCCAATGCAACTGGTATTCTTCTTTAGACTTTTACTGTTGTGGTGCTGCCAGTATTGACTCCTACATTTGACAAGGGTCTGTAGTGGCTGTCCCACAAAATCTTAATGAGGTTTCCAGAGAGGCAGAAAAAGGGCACACTTTGAGACAAGCAAAGCCATGTGAAATAAAATGCAAATATCTGGCAGCATACAGGTGGTCCGAGAAGCCCAGGATAGCCATCAGGGCCTGGAAATCCGACAGCTCCTTGAGTTCCATTACAGCCATCCAGACCAGGTGGGCCTCTGGGGCCTGGCTGTCCAGGATGGCCCTGTTCAAAGAGAAAAGAAGGGATCAAGTTAGCCACAGGACTGTCAGCTACTCTAAATGGCTCCACAGCGAGAAAAGCCAAGCATGCTATTAAACTCTGGCTCCTTGATCACTCCCTTAGATCCATCATGTATGTTTGTACGTCTTTCCTTTATACTCAAGCATATGTGTCTAATCACAGTTCAATGTTGTCCCTCCCAAAAGGATGAATGCTTTAATAGGGACCAAGCTGAAACCAAAGGGATCAAGCATGAACAGATGGGATACATAAGGTCTTGCAACTTTACCTTTCTTGTATACAAAGATGTGCTGAAATTGGGTTTAGCTGTCTGGCAGCTGAAGTGATATGAACACGGAATCATGCCAGGCCTTGGGATTCCTCAGGCCAGACAGACCCTGAGCAGCCTGGCATGACATTCAGTATTGGAAGCTCTGCACAGGAAATGATGCTGGATTTTGGTTAATAGAGCAGAAGCAGTTCCCACAGCACCCCCTCTCCTGAAAGTTGCTTGGTCCAAAATAAGCAAGTCCTGCAAGAATCACATTTTCAATCTCATTTTATCATCCGCACACATCAGGCTATTGCTTCAGTTCGAAAACTGTATGTTTTCCTCTTCTCCGTACTAACTACTGAGGCAGTTGTTCTGCTTGGGAATTAGTAATCATTCTCATACAGTTCATCTGAATTCAATAATTTTCTAGAGTTGGGATTCCTTGGTACAGAGAGTCTACTCTTTTGTAGGTAATATATCTTTTTTAATCCATCAAAAGCCAATTGTGTGTTAGGCATGGAGCAAAGAGATGATCAGAAAGATCAGAAATATAGACAGGTCAATAAAAGGTAGATATCCCCCCTGCTGATGCAAACACTTTAAAAGCCAAGTATATACATTTGATGATTTGAGGGAAACATGCTATATGTTCAAAAATGAACTTTTCAAACTATTAGAGGAAACAACCTTTAATCAAATTCTTATAGAGGAAATATTCTATAGAGTTCTGTTTCATTTTCGTTGTTATTATAGTTGTAAGAGCTAGACACACTGTTAATACAAAAGTGTGAGTCTAGACAACCGGACTCATGGAATGCTAAGTCCAGAGGAATGGTCAATAAACTTGTCTTTACAACAAAGTTGCTGCTATCTGTGCCTCTGCAGACTCAGGTGATGATTTTTAGTTGCACTGGGGAAGCTGATGCAGCTTACTAAAGTTTGCAACTTTTTATTATTAATTGGGATGGTTACTCTTGTTTGCCCTGACGATCTACACTCTATCTCCCCTCAGATCTGTGTCCTGGGAGCCTGGCCTCTATGGACTGTACCACCTAGGCTCCCTTTCCCTCTGTCTTCCAGTTGTATTTGGCCACTGGGAGACACAGACTGGAGAGATCAAAGCAGGAAGAGAAAGACACAGGTTATTTATTTCCCCCATGCCCTCCCTCCCTGGCTATATTCCAAGGAAATGGACAAATTTTTCTGTAGTCTTAGTTCCTGTTCAGCAACAGCTATTTCATGGTTCCAGATCTCACTGGATTCCAATAATTACCATTCCAGTTTTTCCCCTTTCAGGTCTAGGGGTAGCTTTGAGTTAGTCGTTCCACCATCCATTGTTGTTTCCCCTAATCTTTCCCACATCTGTTAAATATACCCTTCATTCAACTCTATTCAGTTAAACCCTTCAGGTGAAATGTCTGTCTATGGCTGGGATCCTGATTGCCACTATTATAAAATGTCCCAGCCAAACTTGCTAGGGGTTATCTCTCAGCTAGGTTACAGGGATAAATTGAGGCAAAACGACAGGCTGGCTAAGTACCAGGAGTCTTCCTTACTCCTGAGCCCTTGTTTCTGTTTGACACCAAAATCCAAAATCCAAAACCTTTGGATTCTTAACCTTTGGAATCCACATCTTTTACTTAGGCCTTATCTTTTTCTAGTTTTCTTGCCTGAACTCCTGATATTTCCTACCTGTAGGATTTCAGGGATACCTGTTTTTACTTTCCTACCTTAGCTGAATTCTCTGGAAATAAATCTCTGACCTCTGACTCAGATCTATCAGTGCCTTTTCACCCAGCTGATGCCAAGAAATGGGTAGACAAGGCATGTTCTGAGCCAGTTAGACTTGTGCTCCAATCCCAGTGTTTCCCTTCTCCAGCTTGAGCCTCAGATCCCTTAACTGTCAAATGGTGATGAATAATATCTACCTTATAGAGTCATTGTCAGCATTAAAAGTGAATAATGCCTATTCCATTGGGTTATGGTTAAAATAAGTGAGACTAGGTTTACTAAGTAGGAGCTCAATAAACAATCTTCTCTCAGTCAAGTCAGCAAGGGTAAACCACAGGACTGAGCTCTACCTCCTCTCAGTTCTCAGAACCACAAAATTTCTGGCACATTGCCCTTTATTCTTATAGCTAATGATTTTACGTATGTGTGTGCCAACCCTCCAAGAGTGTATAGCTCTTTGAGGGAGGAAACCATAGTTCTGTATTGCCTCAAGGGACTGAGCACATGGAACAGGAGGATCTGTTGTATTCCAGAAAAGCCAAAACAACGTTCCTCAGAACCCAGTTTCAAAGGAAAAGTTTCCATTTGGTGAGTGGTATGTGTTCACTTTGAGAATATAAATCTCGTGTGCTCATTTACAAGTCTCCAGGCAGGGAACTAGAGATTTGGGATTGACTCCATGGGGAAAGCTAAACATAAATTGTAAAGTGAAAATCTCTGCTCCCAACTGCTTTGAACTGAAAACATTTGATAAACACACATCTCTTATAGATGCCAACAGGCCCAACTCACAGCTGGGATATCATTAAAAGCCACAGCCCTACTGTCCCTAGTCTATGTTGTTCTAATGTTGACGATCTTAGGAATGCTTGTTTGCTCACTCTCTAGCTTAGTTGCTGTGCCCTTTAGTGCAAAGACTTAGGTTATCATGAAGTGATGACTAACCCATTCATGTTGAAATTGTCTACATGACAGCAAAAATGGAGTTTTGAGACCAAAACTAGTGACACATATGTTAGCAATCAGCTAATATTAAGAGGGGAAGCAGATCTGTGCAGTGATCCAGTTTAGTAAGATGTGTTAGGAAAGCTGTTGGTTTCAGCCAAATTGCTTAATATGTGTTACTGAAAGTAGAACAAAATAATCAGTCTGACTAGGCCTATAGTGTCTGTGTTTTTCTGTCTGAGGGAGCCCTGACAGTCTAAGTACTACTGCTAGGCACTAGAGGTTGGAGTCAGCCTCCCCCGCAATACCTTTAGAGTGTTTACTCTATGCAGAGTTCAGTCATGGGCCTCTCAGGCTTCTGAGAGGAACAGAAGATATAATCTCTGTTTCCTAGGAGCTGGATGAGACTAGCACAAAAAAACTATCTATCATTAAGTCCCATGGGGCTGTAGGTAGTGAGGCGCTGGAGTATTTGAGACAGGTACCAATGACTCCTGGGAGATTAGAGGTGGAAGGAAGAGGTAAGCACTGAACAGAAGATGTTCAACAAATATTTCTTGAGAGGCTGCAAGACAGAGAAACAACAAGAAAGTGGGATTTTATGGAGTAATGAGGCTTGAAGCCTGCAGCTAGGGCAATCAGAAGTCAAAAGAAAACACATACAATTTTTGGTCAAGGAAAGGAAATATCAGGAGTTCGGGCAAAAAAACTAGAAAAGGATAAGGCCTAAGTAAAAGATGTGGATACCCCACAAGGGAGTGGGGACTTCTACTGGGAGCGGTAAGCTCATTTAGAGGGGTCTGAACAGCTGCAACTCATTCTGCCAAGCAATGAAGCCTCGAAGAGAAGTGATCCATTCCTGCAAGCTCTAGGGCTCTCTTGGCCACAGGCTGGAGGCAAGAGTATCCAGCTGGACTCTGGGGCAGTTTCCAGCTCAGAATTGGAAACAGCCTTAGCCTCCAGGATTCACTTCCTTCCAGCTCCCATTAAAACAAGACTGCAGGAGGAAGGGCATACTAAGACGGTAAGCTCCAAGTCCTCCACTCATCTCTGGCAAAGCCAGGTCCACAGAATGAATGAAAGAGGCTGCTCCAGTTTGCTAGTTTCCCTTACCCAGTGGCTCCCAGAAGATACACATTCTGGGTGGAGACTCTGGCTAAAGGGGCCATAGGAACACAGCCATAAGAAAATGCCAGGAGACATCATAAAAGGATGGCCAACCTCATCTGCTTATTTTCCCAATGGTCTATTTCTGGGCACTTTGCAGACTCTGCAGTTGAATAAAATGCTGAAGTCTGATGGCCGACTTGTTGATACATGCAACAGATATGAGGTAAGTAAGCCTTCAATTTTTCAAATTCATAAATGTCTACTAGATCAGAGGAGACAATGAATCAGATGATATTATCTTTCAAGGCAGAGCCACATGATTCCTCTGTATCCCCAAGGTTGAGTGCTAACATATAGCAGGAGCACATTAAATATCTATAGATTGGCGAAAAAAGATTTGAACCCCTTTTCCTGATACTAGATTATTATCGAGGATAACACAAAAGCTGTTAATCATAGGGTCTCCAAAAACCATGCTTTGATAAGGTTCAGAAGAACCTCTGAGAGGCTGTTGGAAAGATAAAAGCAGGCTTTGGGACCTCCCACAAATGGAGGAGCTGCACTTTTTTTTTTTTTTTTTTTCTGTTCTATATGTTGAGATTCTGTTCTTCTCTTAAACAAGATTGGAAACTGCTGCTGTAGACAAACATAGCCCAGACTATGGCTTAAATATATAGAGATGTGTCAAAGGGAAAAACTGAAAAAAGATAGCCAGTAAGTTCCAAATATTGTATTTTAAAGGCTGGTGCAATGTTACCATGGAATCACCAGCGGTGGGATAAGCGCAGATATAGGATGAAAATAGAGAAACTAAGAGATTAGGCTGGATGGATGGAAAAAAGAATTGTCTGCAAGTTCCAAACCTTCCACTTATCTTGGGCAGAGCAGAGGTCCACAGGATAAATTTTGCAAGAGGCTGCCTCCAAGTGATCTTTGGAGTAGTCACTTTGTAAAAACTTTAAAGGAAAATTCACTCTGAAATGAGGTATGGCTGAAGAGAACAAATTATGAAATGGAATGTATCAAGATATCATGAAGGATTTTATCCTCTAATTTCATGTATCATCTTAATTTCCCTATATAAGGATATATATGCTCTAATGTGGCTCTGTCTTTACACCTTAGAACCAGTTCCTCATCTCCAATCAAAGTTCTGTTCAACCCACAAGACTTAACTCGTGTTGTCTAAGATATTGATGTTATGGCTACACAGGTCCCTCCACTCTCCAATCATGCAACACAGGGCTGCTTGTGCCTGAATCCAAGGGCAATTGTGTGTGACCACTGCCCTTTAAGCCTCACCACACATATCTCAACCCTTGTTCCTGAGCATGCTTGCATGAGACAGGACGTTGCTGAGGTCAAAGTGTCTGAAATATGAGGCAGAACCTAAAGGAGGATATGAAAAATTCATCTGTGGACACACTCACTGGAATCCCATTGATGCCAAGAAATCCAGGAACTCCCATGGGACCCTAAAAAAAGGAGTAGGGAGAGGAATGTAAGACACAATCCAACTGGTATTTGTTAGACTCAGTAGGTTTGTTTATAAGTCAATGGCCTACATTTTTAAGAAGTGTTTCGTACCTCCCTCCCCATATTGTATACCCTTGATTCCCACTGCAGTTCCAAGTGACCATTTACCTTTACCTAAGGCCTTAGACAGGTCTTTGTTCCAAAACCAGCTCTTTTTTTTAAGGGAGTATAATCTAGGTTTTAAAATTAAGGCTCACTATTACCTGCTGCCATCTGGGGAAAACTAGAGGACCTTGAATAACCTAATCACAAGTTTCCCTCTCCATTATGCTTCTACAGATAAGGCCCCCTGGCCAAACAACTTTCCTTATCAAGTGGACCAGGTGCAACTCCTGCTTATCCTGGAATAGCAGTTTCAATTTCTTGCTGGCCTAGTGGACTATTCAAACAAGCCAATTGCATCCACCTTCAGGAACCAGGGGCACCCTGCCCTACTGACACTACAAAGTCTGCTTCGCACAGCCTTTTCTTCTAAACTCTGTTCCCAAGTGCTATCCCTGTGTGGCCCTATGTGGTGTGTGGTATCCTCTTCCCCTGAGCTGTGAGTATATGTGACTAACAAATTGCTGTCAATTTCATCTGTCCAGTGTCAGGTATCATATCTTTAGTCATCCCCACGATCCTAGTGAGGGAATCCTTCCCTCACCAACGGGGTGAATAGAAGGTGATTAAAGTAGGCAGGGAACATAAACTGAGCTGCTGAACAGTCAGCCTGCCACCATGACATTATCATTCTCGTTTCTTGCAGCTCTTTCCCTATATTTGTGGCCTAGATTGCTTCTAAGCACTCTGACCCCTTTCTTCCCAGTATCCTTGCTTGGATTCCTGATCTCTGCTGCCCAGGTGATTGGACTTCTGGTCCATGCACAGTTCAAACCCACCTGACTTCTTACCACAGTGAGCCCACTTGTTTAGCAAGCAGCTAATACATTTACTTTATGGTGTGCTTGCTATGGGAGTCCTTCCACAAGTGGGCTGAATCATTGGCAGGCCATCACTCATCCCATCTCTTATTAAAATATGCAGCCTGGGCGGGGCGCGGTGGCTCATGACTGTAATCCCAGCACTTTGGGAGGCTGAGACGGGTGGATCACAAGGTCAGGAGTTCAAGACCAGCCTGGCTAACATGGTGAAACTCCATCTCTACTGAAAATACAAAAATTAGCTGGGCATGATGGCAGGCACCTGCAATCCCAGCTACTTGGAAGGCAGAGACAGGAGAATCGTTTGAATCTAAGAAGCAGAGGTTGCAGTGAGCCGAGATCATGCCATTGTACTCCAGCCTGGGCAACAGGGTGAGACTCCATCTCAAAAAAAAAAAAAAAAAAATGCAGAAATACAGCCTGGCACGAACCTACTCAGGAATGACATCACAAATGAGCAGAACTGGGATGGAGAACTTCTGATCTTTACATTTGTGGCCCATGCATCAAAGAGAAATCAAGCTTTGCTGGTCTTACCTTATCTCCTTTTGGTCCATAAGGTCCTAGAAGGCCTGGGGAACCCCTTTCTCCTTTCAATCCCGATAAACCAGTAGAGCCAGTGAATCCTTGAGGACCTGATGGGCCTTGAATTCCAATTGGTCCAGGTCGCCCCTAAGGTGGACAGAAGGAGTGCAATTAGTCAATAGAGGACTTAGCATTAATACTTCTCATTTTCCCACACACAAAGAGCACTGTCATCACTTCACCGAGTAATTTTGGCTAAGAGATCTGTGAGGCATGCCAAAGTTCCAGACACAGATCAGAAAAGGCTATTTTAGGGGCTGCTAAGCTTATTTGGATAGAACACATTTTATAAGCACATTTAATAAGATTCATGTGCACCAAGATCCTTCAACTTTATACTTCTTAGGAAATTAGTTATTCAGGCTGGATAATATTGTCCTCTTCCTAGTTAATGCCAGGCCATCCATCAGATTGTCAAAATAGTGAAAGAACAGAACGCTGGAGAGCATCATGACATTTTATAACTCACATCCAAATGGCCAACCATGTGCTTGCAGTGAAATCCAGAAATGGCTGTACCTAGAGAACATTGCCCCAGGGGGCCAGAGTGGGCCCAGAAACCTACAAGCTGACAAACCTGCAAGAGCTCATCTTTGTTGGCAGATCCCAGGACTCCATCACTGTACCTAGTAGCAGACATTCACAGGGAAAACATACATACACATGCACATATACACACATGAATTGCTTATTTGTTCTTTCTTCGTATCCCTCTCTCCTCTCCTCTCCAATCTGTAAAGTGTTGAATGTGTAAAATACAAGAAGCCTGAGAATATCTATTAAGTATCAATTATGACAGCAAGAGGGAACAGTCTGAGGATTTTAAATGTCCTGCTTATAAAATGTCTGTAACAATTAAGTCTGAGAGTACAGGCTGACATTTTCAAGTGGACTCAGACTGAGCATTAACCCCAGTGGGTACAACATATGCAGGCTGGTCTATCATTTAGAACAAATCCCAGTAGGAATTGAATTTTCTTGGCAGAAGAATAAAAACCATTAGTAATATGCATTACCTCTCAGAGAACACAACACCGTATCAGGTAGAAAGTCCATTTTCATAAATGCTTTCCATCTCTACCTCTTGGCCCCTTTACTGACTGTCTGTAATTTCCTACAAATCTGTGAAAAACTTTGAAAAGAAGCCCATTAAGCACGCCCTTTACTGTTCACCTTCAAGGTTTACTTTTTCAAAGGCTGAAAATGGGACGGATGCCTTATGCTGTGGCTACAGTTAAGTACTGGAGATGCAAGTGGCCACCAGCTGTGACGATCCTTTGGAGTATAATTTCAAGTGTCAATCAGGCCCACGAAGACCTACGACCCTTGCAAGGAAGTAAAAGACGCTCTGTCCAAGGAAATGCAGTTCTCTTGGGCACCACCTACCACTCAACCTTTTCCAATATCCAACATGTGGCCTACAAAAAATGATAGGTTGCAAACTGTTTAACAGGCTTCATTCTGGGAATGATGGGGTGGAGGAAACTTTCACTTTTTAGGTTCCTACCTCCCATTGTTGGAACTTTGTTTACAGTGGATCTGTTATTTATTATTATTGGGATTTTCACAAAATCAATAAATATGTGTGTATATGTGTGTATAATACATATTAATAATATAAAAAGAAAAAGAGCAGTACTTAAAAAATAGTGCTGGGGTGCTGTTGACAATGAGTAGGAGGTCAAAAGTGTGGGCCTACATTAATGATAGACTGGATAAAGAAAATGTGGCACATATATACCATGGCATACTATGCAGCTGTAAGAAAAATGAGTTCACGTCCTTTACAGGGACATAGATGAAGCTGGAAACGATCATTCTCAGAAAACTAACACAGGAACAGAAAACCAAACACTGCATGTTCTCACTCATAAGTGGGAGTTGAACAATGAGAACACATTGACATAGGGAGGGGAACATCACACACTGGGGCCTGTTGGGGGGTGACGGGCAAGGGGAGGGATAGCACTGGGAGAAATACTTAATGTAGATGACGGGTTGATGGGTGCAACAAACCACCATGGCACATGTATACCTATGTAACAAACCTGCACGTTCTGCACATGTATCCCAGAACTTAAAGCATAATTAAAAAAAAAAAAAAAAAAGAAAATGTGGGCCTAGGTTTCAAGACTAATGCATACAAAGTCACAGCAAACAGTACAAATCTGGAACAGAGCCTAAGTGCTGCGGGAACACAAAAAAAGAGTTGGCAATGGAGGGTTTGTGGAATGCTCACATTTTGCCCATGGCTGGGGGAAGTCAGGGGCTGCATTGGAAAGGCTGATTGGAAAGGTTCCCGCTGAAGTGGGCCTGGAAAACACCGCAGAAAAGTTGAAGACTTGATGTGGCAGGACACAGGCAACCCTCAGAGGTTTGGGAACAGGGAGACTTGGGAGAAGAGTGGTCTTTCATGGCTGAAAGTCATCAAGGAGCATTCAGGAGAACATGTGTATGTCAGAATGAGGCCATGGCTGTCTGCCTGAGGCTGGGACAAGGGAGGCAGATAAGAACCAGCTGTTGAGGAGGACGGAACGGCTTGATAGGAGAATGGAGGGCAGGATGGGCTTGCAGAGGCCACGTTATTACTAGCAGAGAGGATCCAGTCAGGGCACTGAATGCTTGACCCAAATCCAAGCCCTGCCAAAAGTTTTCCCACATCAAGGGAAGGAAGGGAAATCACTGAACAGCTACTGAGAAAGCAGGTTGTGATGTGGCCCAGTCCCATCCTGCTCGCACCATTAGAGAGAAGAGTCCCAGCAGCACCCAGCATAGGCACAGGGACTGGCACCCTCTACCTCTGGTCCCTTACCTTTGCAAGCACACGGTAAGCAAGGGTAAGCAAGGAGACTTAGGAGGTAGGCAACTCGAGGGCTAGACTTAACTGTAACTCCAATTCCATGCAGAAAAGGCAGGGTCCCACAGCCTGCTTCTTTACTCCTGGCTTGGTGGGCATGCAGAATTTCTTGACACCTGTGTTCCACCCAGAGAGCTGAAAGGAACTCTCCTAAAGAACTCACATATATTTTAAAAATTCTAATTCTTTTTCCAAATGGGAGTTTGAAAAGGCACCACCAGAGGAACGTGCACTTCTGAACTGGCACCAGGTTCCGGCTTGGGTTGGTGGGCGTGCCAGCAGTCCAGCTTGAAACCTCTCACATTGAATCAAGGGCCAGAAGCAGGGCCTGTGGGTAGTTTCTAGGTTTCTGCTCGTCCAGAACTGTTTCCTCAGCATGGTGTGAGGCCCTTATGGAGTCTGCAGTCATAGGATATGAAACAAAAAGCCTTCCCATCCATGGATGTCCTGTCATACAGTGGCACAGAACACCGGGAACAAATGAAAGTGACTGAGAAAAAAAAGAGGGAGACCCATTTCTTCTGCGGGTTGTTTTGTCATCCAGATACGCTTACTTTGTGCTTATAGCTGTATGATCTTTTTTCCTCATCTCTAATGCACAGGATTTCTGCCTCATTACCCATAGAGCTAAAGCTTAATATTAACTAAATCAATGGTGAATTCCTTTCCTTTCCCATCCGACATTTTTCATAATGGCCAGCAGAGGTCAGTGTGAGAACATAGAGACTACAGATAAGCAGGTGGGTGGGTGGGCCTCTCCCTCTACAGAGAAAAAGAAATCAAACCAGTGTCAGAGAAGTCACAGAATGTTCGAGCAGGAAAGGCCCTTAAAGACCATTCAATCCAGGCTTTATTTTATACATGGGGCAGGTGGGGGGCAAAAGGCCGAGAGAAGAGGAAGGACTTGTTTAGGTCACATAGCTAGTAGGAACGGCATGGAACTAAACAGACCGCCTGCTGCCAGTATGTGGCTATTTCCCTGTTTGCCAGTGGCAGATGTCTTAGGGGGTCCTTGAGGCTGCCCCTCCACTACCCTGGGTCCGCCCCTGGGACTGTCCCCATCAGTAGGCTGCAGCAGCCAGATGCTCACACATTATTTCTTTCTTGCTAACCCTGGTCATTTCACAGAACCAATCTGACACACCATCACTGTTTGGACAGCTAGCAGAATTTCAATGGGCTTGGACTAATGCCTTGCCCTGATACATGTCATTTATTTTGGCAAACAGACCCAGACAGGGCAGAAGGAACTCCTCCAAGTCTTTCCAATGAGCTCTCCTGCTTCCATCTGCTCAGGATTTTAAATATGCACATCAGGGTCTAATTCTCAAGGGAATGAGTTGGGACTTGTGCTTAAAGCCAGGAACTGTAGGTCTGCAACCACAGCCCAGGCTGGCTGCCTCCTGCCAACCACAGTGAGTTGGGATCAGTGCGCAGTTTAAGGTGACCTCTGATTAGACCCAGATAACTAGGGTAAAAGACCCAGAAATGGGGCTGCCTATAAAATAGTAGACATATGTAGAAATATCATCGACAAATCTTAAAAGCATATGCCTCACACTAGATAGGACAGTGAAACTGGTAAAGGAGGCTGACTTTTCATAAGTTAGTCCCTTTCTGCCTTTTTATACCTCCCTTAAGGTTCCAGTGTTCTTCTCCCATAAAATTAACATTTGTTCCTGAGGAAGAATCTGAAATTCATTCCCACTGAGGCGTTAATGACTGACAACTTAGAGCTTTGCTTTTCCCAGGGGGATTTGTAAAGCAAAGCATTAAGCTAGGGGATGCAAATGGTATTTATGAAGCAGGGAAGGGAGAAGGGTGTGCACAGGCCTTCCTAAGGATCCAGTTGTATTGTAGAAGGTGGTGCGGTGCTGTTAGGTACACTTTACGTGAAGTCTCCTTACTGCCAATTAACAGTTATATGACCTTGGGCAAGGGACATTACCATCTTGAGTATCAAGGGCTGAAGTGTAATAATAGCTCTTACCTAGGATTATTGTCAGCATTTAAATGAGTTAATACATATAAAACACCTGGCAGAGAGAATGAAAGCATCAGTTTCCTTTTTCCTTTAGGCATCATTTATGGCAAAATGGAGAGTTTATAGGATTGGGCACTCAATGTTCCTTCCCTTAAGTTTCAGTTGGAGATGCACAGACATCATTGAGCAACCCTCTTCGGGGGCAGAGATGTGTGCTTGGGAATAGATGAGCATGTATGCCAGCATCCCACATCAGTGAGAGCATTTCTCCCTTTACATAGCACTGGTGTCCTGGTTCTCCTGGGCACTTGGCTTTTCAGTGTTTATTTTTCTTCCTAAAGGGTCTTAATCTACATACTGATGACTGCCAAATCTGAACCTCCAGCCCATATTTCTCTTCTGAGTGTGCCAGATCCTTATAGTCAATGACTTATAAGAGATCTATTCAAATAGATATTCCAACTCAAACCCAACATGCCCCAAACTAAATCACATTGGCTTCTCCTCAACCCCATTCTCCAAACCAGCTCCCTTTTTCTGAGTTAATGGAGTTAACTCAGTAAATCGCACCATTCATAAAGCTGATCATGCTAGAAACTCAGGGTTCCTCCATGACCCTTCCATTCCCTCACCTCCCACATCCGATCCATTAGCAAGTACTGTGAATTCTACCTGCAAAATCTAACTCAAACCTGTTCATTGATCTCTAGCCCCGTGGTCTTAGTTCAAGTCTTTCTCATCTCTTGCCTGGAGTGTTGCCACAGCCTGCCAAATTGCCTGTGACCTCCAATCTTGCATTACTCTCTCCGAACCTCTTATCCCAGGGCCTTTTTACGT
Organism: Piliocolobus tephrosceles; assembly: GCF_002776525.5. Taxonomy (NCBI): domain Eukaryota; kingdom Metazoa; phylum Chordata; class Mammalia; order Primates; family Cercopithecidae; genus Piliocolobus; species Piliocolobus tephrosceles. The sequence continues at coordinate 45,874,584 of NC_045445.1, read as the reverse complement.
GCTTTTGTATATGGCTCTGCTCTCCTGGCTACCTCTTCTATATCTTTTGGCTCTAACCAAGATATCAGCTTCTCCAGGGAGTTTTCTATGATTACCCCCACCCAACTGTGTGGGCTAGATTGCCTGTTTATGTGTCTATACCTCCCAACAGACTGAACTCCTTGAGGACAGGGCTTATGTCTTACTCTTTACTGAATCACCTGTGCTCAGCACTATGCATGGTACTCAGTGGGCATCAGTAAATGTTTGCTGAGTGGAGAAATGATTGAATGGACATACACACTGAGAAGCCAGTGGCCCAGGTACATCAGTATCTTGTTTGGAAGTCTACATAGTGTTGAGGAAAAATGTCAAACTCTGTAAAATATTTGAAGAGATTTATTCTGAGCCAAATATAAGTGACTAATGGCCCATGAAACAGCCCTTGGGAGATCCTGAGAACATATGGCCGGTGGTCAGGCCACAGCTTGGTTTTGTACATTTTAGGGAGACATGAGATATCAATCAACACATGTAAGATGTACATTGGTTCAGTCTGGAAGGCTGGGACAACTGGAAGCCTGGGGCAAGGTGGGGGGCTTTCAAGTCATAGGTGGAATCAAAGATTTTCTGATTAGCAATTTGTTGAAAGAGTTATTATCAATAGAATAGAATGTCTGGGTTATAATAAGGGGTTGTGGAAACCAAGGATATATCATAATAGATGAAGCCACCAGGTAGCAGGCTTCGGAGAGAATACATGGTAAATATTTCTTATCAGACGTCAAGAGTCTGTTCTATCAGTAACTCCAAAAGGGAGGAGAGTATAATGAGGCATGTCTGGTTCCCTGTTCCCATCATGGACTGAACTAGTTCTCCAGATTAACTTTGGAAAGTTCCTGGCCAAGAGGACGGATCCATTCAGATGGTTGTGGGGGCCTTAGAATTTTAACTTTAATTTATAATAGTTGCAATAGAGTGCAATCAGGAAACATGTGATCACAGAATCACCAAAAAGAGAGCTGCATAAGACTCAGGAATTGATCCAATTCAGGATGGAGAAGTTGAAGGGCAGAAAGAGAAAGGGACTTACCCAAGTACATACAACATCAACTGTAGACTTTTAAAACAATACCTTTTAGAGCCTTTGAAAACAGAAATGGTCTAAATCTAATGTAGTTTCTGGGCATTCTTTGTTCTCTGAGATCTCTCAGTGAAATGACTTTGATTCTCATCCTGAATGGAATTTATCCATTTAACAATGATTTATTCAGCACTTACTCTGTGCCAGGAATACGGGTTAAGATGGCAGGTAAGACATAGTTTCTGCATTCATGAAACTTACAGTTATGTTATCCCTTGAAAGCAGATGACACATGACCCATCACCAACCTAATTAAACACTTTTCATCTCATGCTGAGTTTTGTGCTTGGCAAGTATGAATATACACGTAGGGGGTGAGAAGGCAATACACAAAAGAAACACACTGCATTGCCCATGCCCTCAAGCAACATTTAAGCTTGTTGGGGGACATAAGGCCATATCACAAAAAGTATTGGAGATAAGGTCATTGTATTAAAGGAAAGAGATTTAATTGACTCACAGTTCAGCATTGCTGGAGAGGCCTCAGGAAACTTATAATCATGGCAGAAGGGGAAGCAAACACGTCCTTCTTCACATGGTGGCAGCAAAGAGAGGTACAGAGTGAAGGGTGGGGGAAGCCCCTTATAAAACCATCAGATCTCATGAGAACTTACTCATCATCAAGAAAACAGCATGGAGGTAACCACCACCATGATTCAATTACCTCCCATTGGGTCCCTCCCACGACACGTGGGGATTATGGGAACTACAGTTCAAGATGAGATTTGGGTGGGAATACAGCCAAACCACACCAGTCATATGCAATGCATTTTTAAAAATTATATGGTATATATCACAAATCCAAGAGGAATTAAGAGATGTGTGAGTTGACAAGGGAGCAGAGGAGCAAAGAAAGACCCAACAAGCTGTTAGTGAATACATTCTAAATATGAAGAACAACATGTTCATGGGAATCAGCGAATTCTGTAAGCGAGGGCCAGTCAGAATCCTGGGTCTGGCTGGAGCAGAGGTGAGATCACAGAGAATCAGTAGGAAAGGGCAATAGAGGATAACCTATGAAAATTTATAGATGCTGAGGTGCTTAATCTGGTACATTAGCATGTTTTGTTTTAAACTTTAGTTTGGCTTCCAGTTTTGTTCAGAATTTAGTGAAGTGACATGATGTGCTACCTAAATGTACAGGGTTCAGAGTTCAAAAGTCTAGGATTCAGATTCCCTCTTCACCACTGTAAGACTTCGGGACAAATGGCATCTTCAAATTTCCTCAGCTGTCAAGTGAGGATAATATCAGTGTCTACTTCATAGGGTAATTATGAAGCTTAAATAAGAAAATTCAAGTAGATCATTATTTTCGCTCCTTAGCATGCATCAGACTTACCCAGAGGTGATTAAAACACAGATTGCTGGGCTCCAGCTCCAGAGTTTCAGATTCAGTAGTTCTGGCTGGGTCTAAAAATTTGCATTTCTAACAAGTTCTCAGGTGGTGCTGACTCTACAGGATCAAAGACTACACTTGGAGAATCCCTGTTGTAAATCATTTAGCATTGCACCTCACATATATTAAATGTGCAATAAAAGTTATTTGTTGTTATTGATGTACCATTATTTAGCAAATGATTATGGCTTGTGCAGGTTTGGAGTTCACAATCTCTGAAAGGCCCTCAGCATTCCTTTATCACTATGGCTTAGGGCACCTCTCCTTCCTCATTATGACACACCACAAGAGGAAAGGAGTGGATGGGGTAACAAGACTGGAGACAGGGAACCCCATAAGGGGGCTATGACCTCCTGAAGAGAAATAATGGTGACCCGGACTAGGTTCATGGCAGTGGAGACAGGGAAAAGGCAGATTTGAGAGATATTTCAGAGGCTAAAAACTATAAGGACTTAGTGCCATATTGGAACTGACGAGTAAAACAGAGGAAAGTGCAAATGATGACTCCAGTGTTTCTTGATTGGGCAACTGAGTGGATCTCTTTGATGACATGAGAGAACTTAGAGGAAGAAGAGTCTTGGGCGGAAGATAAGGAATTCACCTTTGGACAGGTGGAATTTAAGATGCCTGGGCGAACATCTAGGGAGATGTTTAGCACATTTTCCCCACAAAACAGGAAGATTTGAGGAAACAGAGTGAGGTTTGTTCACCACTATATCCTGGGAGATGCAGTATTTGGTGTGCAGTAGACACACAAAACATAATTGTGGGGAAAATGCATAATTATGAAATGAATGAAAATAGAGAATTAGATATGCACTTGGGAATCTTTGAGAAGGCCACTTCCAAGTCTCATTTGCTAGGTGCAAAATGGAATTAAAAGAATGTCACTATCCTAAAATACTCCTTGTGGCCTTTTGAGAAGGGGGAGCAGAGATCCTTGACCTCCAGCCTAGGAACAAGGTGGCTTGATTTTTACAATTTGTCCTTACTTTACAACTGAAATTCTCATTTTAGCTAGTGGGTGGGGGAAATGCAAGAACTTAACAAACTTTACCTCAGTAGCTAGGGATCCTTCTCCTAGCAATGAAATGTGGTAAGAAAGATACTAATAATAACACCCCCATAAGCAGAATACTTAAATTTCACAGCAGTTTTCTTTTCACCATTCCTTTGGATCATCACAATACATCTGCAAGGCAGGCAAAGGGCACCAAGCTGCAAAGCAGTTAGCCAACAGGGCTGGCTAATGTCACACAGCTGCTCAGTGGAAGTGTTACATCAGAGCCTCCCAGTCAACTGTGTGCTCTCTCTGTTGAAACAAACGAAGATGAGTATCCATAAAGCCATACACTTCACTCTCCTAGTAACAGCACTAATGAACTAGCATTGCCTGCAGAAGTAAATAAAAAAGAAAGAATGCTGGTGGTGAAGAATGTGTCCAGCATATGGCAGGTAAAGACTCATATCATGCAGATATACAGACCTATTTTGTGGACCAAGAAGCTTGGGATCAGCTTGATAATGTTAACCTCATCTACAATTCGCCAACAAGAGCAGTGACCCTTTCCATCTACATACATACATACATGCATGCATACATACATAATACATACATACATACATACATAGTGATCGATGTCTTGCAAAGACAATTTTCAGGTCTGCCACAGCTAATAAATAGTATCAGAGTCTCCCCCTCAACACTCAAATGGAATCACATTTCTTTTCCAGTTCTTCAGCTATAATCAGCGTTTGAAGCAGCCAGCCCAGGCACGAAGACATGCATCTACACGTTTTGTTTTCAAAGATACATCCACCCATTCCACTGGTTATTGTCAGCATGTTGAAATTTTTAAGAAGACATATCCCAGACTGATAAAGTTAACTCTTGCTAGGCAAGACTTTGCATCCATTTCTTCTACCTGTTTACTCACATTTCTCTTCTAAAACATAATAATAACTTTCTTTTACCAAGAGTTTATAAAGTGCTATTCCTTAAATTCACCTCCTTTAATCTTTTAACAGCCCCAACAGGTGGGTATGAATCTCATTTTACAGATGAGGAAACGCAAATGCAGAGAGATTAAGGAACTTGCCTGAGATCACACAGCAAGCAACTGGTGAAGCCAATTTGCTGATACTAAAGGCTTTGTTTCTTCCACCAAGCTACACTGTCTCTGCATTGAATGATGCTCTGAACGCAGAGACACAAACCCATGAACAGGAGCAGTAAGAGCTACACTGCGGAGAAAATATTGTTATTTTCATTGATACCAAAGCAATTTATCTCAATTTACCCACACTTTTCATTGGAATAGGTACTCTTTAATAGAAATGTACTGATATAATTAACAAATTAAGAAATAAGATGCACTTCAAGGAATGGCTCTCCCTAGAACTTAAAAGATGGGGGATTTCTTCTGGTTCCACAATTAAAGTGGCCTTCTTACCTGGTCAGTGGGTAATGGTTAGTTTTTCTAGGCTCTGGTGGACAAATTCTGATGTGCTATGAGTCTCCAATGCTAGCATATTAGTTTAGTGGCAGAAGGAATATAGGCACAGTATGCTAACTTGATGGTCATTACGCTGAGCAGAAATTGGAGAAGTAGGCTTTAGGCATGTCATATTTTTCCTTATCCCTGGGAAATGTAATTATTAAAATAGGATGAAGTGGAGCTGCTAGATAGAGGCAAATAAATTCATGGGAGAATCTTCAGGTGTCCCTTTCCTCCATAACACATTCACAAAACTATTATCAGGAACCATACCAAACTTCCCTTTTGTGATATTTAATGGGAATTGCAAGAATAAAAAATCACCTAAAACTGTAAATATGATCAACAGTTGGACATAAAAATAAAAACATAACAACTAAACACCTTTGTAACTATTATAAATTGTTGAATGAGCCCCCATATCCCTTGGAATGGGCATTCAGTCTATACAAAGAGCCCCAGTGTGTACCGAGTTTCCAGACTGTGTGAGTAAATAAATACAACTCCACTTGGGATGAATTTAACCTGAAACTAATATATCTGTTGGAAAGACATGAAATACTTAATTTGAGAATGATTTTGATTTGAAAGTTTTCTAGCAAACTTGAATTGATGTCACCTTTGCCTCTTAAAAAAGTCTTCTGTTTGAAGCAGAAGTATAAGAGTTAAATTCCCTGCTCCAACCTTCTAGCTGTATGATATTGAAAAAGTTAATTAATCTCTAGGCCTTTGTTTTCTCATCAGCAAAATGGGATTATTACTTGCTCTACCCATTTCCTAGGTTGCTTTGAGTGTCAGTGGAGACAATGTATGTGAAAATGAGCTATAGTTTCATTCCACTGACAAAACTTTGCTTTTGGAGAAAAAGCTCGAATAACCAAACTCCAACTGTCCAACAAACAAACTAACAAACAAACCTCATTTGCTGGACTCATGAGGCAGTAAACCCCTAAGGAAGTGCTTTCAGTAGAAAAAAGATTGAATAAAAAGAGGAGCAGAATTTAAAGCTGTGAAAGGTGGGAGCAAATTGACTGTCTCACACAGGAGTCTCATTACAGTTTCAAAATGGTTAGATCTACATTATTACAAATGCATGGTTTATTTAAAAATACAAGGTTTAATTATAATCTGGAGTCAACCTTTTTCTTTTAGTTTTTCTAGCAAAACACAGCTATGGGTTTAGAATAAAAATCAAAGCGAAACAGGACTTGCCAGAAATTCACTTCAGAGCAATTTTTGCTGTAGTGTATCTATTCCATTAGACAAGGGATACTTTTGGCATTTTTCTCTGACACAATATATTGCCCATCATTGTATGCTACACAACCTTTGGTCCAATACTGCGCTGGTGTGAGCTGATTGCTTCTGGATCAATGTTGACTTCCCTGATTCTCTGGTGAAAAGCCATCAAGTTTTGGGAGTGAGAGGTAACTGGGAGCAACCAACTACTAATCCTTAAATAGAAGGAGTAAAAAAAAAGGGTAGGATCAAAGAAATTCTGTCAGGACCTCCTTGTCAGAGAACTCAGGGAGCTCTGAGATGGAAGGGCAAGGAAGAGAGGGAAGCAGTTTACTTACACAGTTTTGATGCTGTTCTCATGAAAACTTACATTCCTGTATTCATTTAGAACCAGAGGAGCATTAATATGCACACCCATGCTGATAAAGAGATACACATTCCAATCCAAACACACATGCCCACAGGCACAAGAAACTGTTAAAATGGTAGAGCCTGCTGGTACTCTGGCATAGCCTGCCATATAATCATGGATTATCATAGACATTCATGGATTTGAACTGAAGAAGATGGGATGACATAACTCCCTTCCATTGACCCTCACAACAATATGTAGTAGTCCCTATGGACAAGTAAAGCCCTCTGCACAGACACACGCAGGCGAAAAAGATGGGAAGGGAATGAAAGCTCCACATTTCTGATATATTTTCCCCTCCCATCATGAACAGTTGGAAGCTGAGATGAGATCAAGTTCTGTGTGCAAGAGGAAAGATGGGCAATGGAGGTGGTGGCAGCTGTGGTATTGATAAAGTAGAAGCCCCAGAGCTGTTGGTGGCATCAGGTATAAGAGTTACAAGTTTACATTGGTGAAGTGCTTCAGATTTCAAGGTGTTTTCACATGTATGACTCCATCTAATGCTCATAACAACACTGTCCTCAATGTACTAGAGAAAGTAATTGAGGCCCAGGGGCTAACTTGTCCATGGCCATGCAGTTTACGGGTGCCAGACCGAGATCTTTAGTCTGAGTCTAGCGGCTTTTTCCACTATTCCCTTAATAAGGTGGCAGGTCAATTCTTGGTCAAAAATTCCTACTAAAATGTCATGTAACTCCACCAAAAACCCTGGGTCTGGAGTGTATTGAATCCTCTTGACTCTTCCCTAAATTCTTCTTGCTGCCCAGTGGGCACCCTTAGCAATCAATTATGTAGATGCACCAAGGACAAAGAACTCAAGTCAGTGTACTTGTTCCACTGACAACTCATTGGTTCAGTAAATCGACGAGGCAATTTTTTAGAGATAAATCGGGCAATTTCTTGATTGCCAACTATGCCATGGTGCGACATGCTGGAAACAGAAATGAATGCAACATGGGTCTTGTCCTTCAGGAACTCTCAATCCAAGTTGGAAAAGAGAAGTTATGCATGCACATGAGTATATACAATAAGGCATAGGAAGGCAGGAGGGATATGATTCTCAACCCAAGGACTGTTGATGGGTTTATCTTGGAGATAGAGGAGGGCTTTTTATTCTTCCAAACTAGAGAGTAGAAAAAAATGCATAAAGAGAAGACCCAGGGCACATTTTTGTAAGTAAGAGGGAAGTGGGGAATGTCTATTTCAAATTGATCTCAATTTTCTCAACAAATGTAGGAAGTGAGCTCATGAGTAGAGAGGGAAGGTATTTGAGGTTGAGGATGACTTGAGAGGGCCAGAAGGAGATGCTATGGAGGATGTGACAGGAAGTCAATTGTTAGAAAAGTGTGAAGGCCTACCAAGCAGCACTGAGAGCTCCACCGACACTAGAGAACACGTTTTTATGTGTGGAGGAACCTTCCTCAAACAATAGTTGGCAGCTTAGGAGCAGGAGGAAGCAAAGCAGGTGGTGGGGTTTTCCAGGTCTGGGCACTGGCAAATATATATATCAGAAGTACTGGGGGTGAGTATGCGGGTGAGGGAGAGGGATAAGTCCAATAGGAGGAGGGTAAGAACAATGTGGAAATAGCTGATCTTGGGCTCCAGGCTGGAGAGAGAGCCAGAGGGGAGCCAGCAATTCGTGGTAAACAATGATTTATAAGAAAATTTGCCCTTGCTCAAAGTGAGACGCTTGAACCACCTAGAGGTATAAATTATGTACAACATTTAGTACTTGAGCCAATTCTGTCAAGACAAATCTGGAGTCAGAGAAAGCAACCTGAGGATTCACACATGGGGAAAATCCACTAGACTGTTAGCAACCTCACCCCACATCTACCTCAGGATGAAGACCTTGTCTAGCATTTAACTCAAAGAGAGATGGTTTCAGCTGCTGGGGAGATAATGGTGCTAACTCCCAGGTCAGAGTCAATGGCCTGTATAGGGAGGAGAGTAGGCAGCACAGGTGTTCACAGCTCACTAAAGACTGATGTTTTGTCAGGGTTCATCATCCTCTGTACCTTCCCCACTTTCACACCGTCATCTACTTTTGGTTATATCTCACTCTGCCCAACTGTTTCCTTAGAGTTTGTAGCAATGAAAACACCTTAAACAAATTAACAGTCCATTTTCTGGTTCTTACAGAAAGCAGAGTTAGGGATAAATCAGGAAACCATACCTAAAGGTATCTAGATGGGAAATCGAGGAGGGAGGAGGTGGCAGTCAGAAAAGCAAGCAAAACAGGCTAAACCCTAGGAACTAGGGGAGAAAAAGGGGTGAAAAGGAGTTGGCCAGACCAGGGGCCTGGCCGGATGGTGAACTGGGCAGGAAGTCCCATGTTCTGCTTACCTTCCACCTCCATTATTGCTTTTTTTTCATTCTCTGGTTTTATGAGGATTTTAAAAGCTTCTGAATCGGGTGCTGGCAATCTTTCAGAAAAAGTTAATACAGAATTCTGTAGAGATAAAGTCCCTTATGAAGGCCGCCACGGCCAAGAGTAGCACACTTGTCCCTTAAAGCTGAGTGGAAAACAAATCTTCAAGTACTTTCCCCTTCAGGGCTTTGAGTGCTTCAGGTCCTTTGGCCTGAGAACCAAGCAGCTAATCAAATCCCTTGACTTGCAAACTTGACGAAGACAGGTGTCTTTGTTAGCCCATTTTCAACCAGTCTCCGGAACCCAAGAGAAGAAAAAGTGAGGGGGTGTTATGGGGGTGGGAGAAGCTCTAGTAAGTGTATGTGCAAGAGGAAAGATCTCCCAAAGGCAAAGCTAAAGAGCACAATTAGGGGGAAGGTGCACACCAAGATACAGCAAGGCTAGCTTGCAGTGAGCACTGCCAGGCAGCTGCTCCAGGGCTCCTAGCCCTTGGGACCCTACTCCAGTAACTATTCTCTTCCATGTTCCGGACAGGTTGCTTTCCTTTCATCTTCGAAACATGCTCTGGAGTGTGTGATACTAACCAATAAAACAAACAAAAATGCTTCCTCTGACTCCCTTACTCCCGTTCCCTTTAAGCTACCATCCCATCTCTCCATTGCCTTTCCAGAACAAACTTCATGGTAAACCAGTCAACACTCGCTGCATCCATTTCCTCTCCTTTCACTCTCTCCAAGCCCTGGCAATCTGGGCCTACCAACTCCTCTCTCTTGAGAGTACTCTCTGCAAAGTAACCAGTGACCTCTGTTAAATTCTAATACCATAGACCTCTGCAGCATTTGTCATCACTGAACACTCCTTTCCCTTCTGAAACCTCCTCCTTGGCTTTTACTGCACTATACTATGGGCTCTTCAGTCTACTGTCCCTTCATCACCCTCTTCACTGGCCCCTTCCATTTTGCCCAAAGGCTCTTGTCTCTCTCATGGTGACTTCATCCATCTCCTACAATTTCCACCACCTTTGCTATAAAGATGAGACAGCATTCTAATTTATTTCTCAGGTCCCTCCAATTTCCTGAGTCCGTGTCCATGCCACTCTTATTAGTCCTTTTAGGAACCAATAACCAAAGCCTAGCTCAGTCCCTCATTAGCTCTCACCTGGATAATGACAACAGCCTCTGGAGTTCTCTCTGTGTCCAGTCAAACATTGCAGCAATCCATCTAACACTCTGTGACAGTAATCATCCTAGGTCTGGTCCCTATTGCTCTCCTGCTCAAAAACTGTAAACCACTCCATATTACTTTCAAAATAAAACCCACACTCCTTAATCACGCATTGAAAGCCCTTCACCATTCAACTCCCACCTGTCTTTGCAGGCTTATTTTCCACAAAACACCCCTACTTGCCCTAGACTTCAAAAATTACTGTCTCCTTGCTGATACTTAAATCCATCTTGTACTCTCTCACCACCTGGCTTCCAACCAAGCTGTTTCCTCATCAAAAATTCCCTTCTCTTCCAGAACTTTCTACTAAGGCTCTATCCATCCTTCAAAGCTCAGCTCAAATCTGCCCTCTTTCAAACAGACTTCTCAGATTTCCCTGGTTGGAGTTGATGTCTCCCTTCCCACATCACTTAAAAATTCTGGGGGAATAACTCAGCTACAAAGAGCCAAGTTAATTACATCTATTAGTTCATGATAAAATGTCATCATTAGTCCATGTCCAACTCCTCATTTTGAAAAGTTCTTTTTCTTCATCCACATCCCCATTCTCATTTCTATCCCTCTCAGGTATCTTCTTTAATATATTTGATATGAGTCCAGGATATCCAACAAATACCTCTCTCTTTCTCTTTCTCTCTCTCCCTCTGTCTCTATCTATCTATCTATCTATCTATCTATCTATCTATCTATCTATCTAATCTATCTATCTTCTATCTCTACGTGTTTCTATCTATCTGTCGTCTACCTATCATCTATCTCTCTATATCTATTTATCTATCTATCTATCATCTATCTATCCATCTGTCTATCTCTCTAGTTTTTGGAGTGTGCGTATTTTTTTTGTTTGTTTGTTTGAGATGGAGTCTCGCTCTGTCACCCAGGCTGGAGTGCAGTGGTGTGATCTCGGCTCACTGCCACCTCCGCCTCCTGGGTTCAATCAGTTCTCTGCCTCAGCCTCCTGAGTAGCTGGGATTATAGGCACCTACCACCATACTTGGCTAATTTTTGTATTTTTAGTAGAGATGGGGTTTCACCATCTTCGCCAGGATGGTCTTGAACTCCTGACCTCGTGATCCACCCACCTCAGCCTCCCAAAGTGCTGGGATTACAGGCGTAAGTCACCATGCCCGGCCGTGTGTGTGTATTTAAAATTGATGTTGCTGTCTTCTGGTTATAGATCACATTCTATTTCTCATTCTTGCTCAAGAATGTCTTCAAGATCTGTATTACTATTTGCACAACTACTTTATTGCTTCTAACCCTGATGTAATATTTGAAAGTATGCATTTACCACATTTTACATGTACATCTCTCTATGGATAGACATCTAGTTTGCCTCTAATCCCTTACACAAAAAATTCTGTGATAAACAAATGATTCTGTGATAAACGTCCCCATAAGTGTCCTATTTTCAAACCACAGAGAGATTCTGCAGGATACACATGCAGCACTGAGGTTTCTGGGTGTAGGAATACATGGTTAGTACCAATAAATGCTGTCAGATTGTAAGCGGTATAACAGTTTACACTCCCATCAACAATACATGAAAAATCATTTTTTCTCCTCATGCTAACAAATACTTGGTGTTACCTGACTTCACAATTTTTGTCAATTTGATGAGTATAACTTGATATCTCACTGTTATTTTAATTTGCACGTTTCTGAACACTAGTAAGGCTAATCATCTCTTCATAGGCTTGTTAGTCAATGCAGTTACTCCCCTTCTGTGGTCTGTCCATTCTGTGAATATGCTTTTCCCATTTTAACAATTGTGTCTTCTGCCTTTTTCTTGTCAATTTACCAGAGTTCCTTGGACATTGTAGCTATCAATGCCTTGTCAGTTTTAGACATTGCAAATACCTTCTCCCAGTATATCATCTGTCTGTTACCTTTGTGTATGGTGTCATTCATTGAACCGGAAGTCTTAAAATTGATGTAGTAAAATTTATGACTTTCCACCTTATGTCTTGTGGTTTGGGGTCTTATTTAAGAAGTTCTACACTATTTCAGGTTATAGAGAAATTCTCCTACATTTACAGTTTTACCTTTCACATTTAGGTTTGTAATCTATCTAGAGGTCACCTTTATATGTGATATAGGGTAGCAATCCAACTCTATTTTTCTCCAGATCTTTTCTTTTTCAGGTAATCGAACCAAGAGGATATAATAGTATATGCTTAACATAATGTGGTAAATTGGTGGGACTGCTCATAGTCACTGGTGGAAGCCACCAGCCTGGGAGCTCTGACCACTTTAGGTTCTTCCTGGATATCCTAAGGGTCAAGGAGATCAATAGCTCTGTACACCTATAATCCATTTATAGCTTGTAATGTGACACACTGGTTTGGAAGCTCTGTCAAGTGATGATCCATCCATTCCAATACCAAACAATCCATCCTCCCCTTGAGGTAAAATTACTTTTATCTTATCATCTGTTTCTGAGCTCTATATTCTATTAATTGGTTTACTAGCCTTTTACTGTGCACGCCTACTTATTATTATTATTATTATTATTATTATTATTATTGTTATGTCTTTGCAGCTTTTCTCAAATTGTAGAGGGGAAAGTCTCTCACCTGTTATTTTTTCAAAAATCAATTTAAATATTCATAGACATTTATTCTTTTATCTACATTTTAGAATAAGTTTTTAAAGTTCCTTAAAATATCCTGCTGGTATTTTCATTAGAATGGCATTGAATTTGGCTGCATGCAGTGGGTCACACCTGTAATCCCAGTACTTTGGGAGGCTGAGGTGGGCAGATCACTTGAGGTCAGGAGTTTGAGACCAGCCTGGCCAACATGGTGAAACCTCGTCTCTACTAAAAATATAAAAATTAGTTGGGCATGGTCGTGGGCACCTGAAATCCCAGCTACTCAGGAGGCTGAGGCAAGAGAATCATTTGAACCCAGGAGGCAGAGGCTGCAGTGAGCCAAGATTGCACGACTGAACTCCAGCGTGGGCAATAGAGTGAGGCTCTGTCTCAAAACTAAAACAAAAACAAAAACAAAAACAAAAAAACAAACAACAACAACAACAACAAAATTGACATCGTCACAATAAGTCATCTCATCCATCAACATTGTATATCCCACCATTGATTCAGATCTATTACATCTGTTTGTAGAAT
>NC_045445.1:45858320-45861091 GCF_002776525.5 Piliocolobus tephrosceles | reverse complement strand
GGTAACAAATCTTTTTTCTTAGTAATTAACCTGAGAAAAAAGATTTGTTACCGATTTTCTTTTCTGTTGTTATTATAAATGGTAATTTTACATGTAGAACTTTGCATTTCTATTATTATATTTAGAGTGTGCTCTGGACTAGAATTCTATGTCTAAGGGCCTCTTTCCCAAATTAGGCTTGGAGCATCTTAAGACAAGCCTTTGTTTGGTTCACCTTTCTTTCCACTACTGTGCTTTGCCAAATTAAGTGCTCACTCAATATTGGTTGAACTGAATGAAGGGGGCTGTGAAGTACTTCAGAATGCTTTGAAAATTACTGTTCATGCAATTTTCTGACAAAAATGCCACGTGACTCTCATTTAAAAATAAATTAGCCATAGTACTTCAAATTAAATATTGGAGGAAACAGAGGGGAGAGGAAAAACATTACTAACTATGGTTTTGCATTTTGAATCATGCTAATATTTTCTACAGTTCCCAAATTAACTTATGAAAAATGGAGGGGGAAGTATCTCTGAAACTGAATAGAAACAGAAACAAATGGAGTTAATTTTGGTGCGTAATAACTGGGTGGGGGCGTATAGGAGATTTTGGGGTGATGATAATGTTCTGTATCTTGGATCTGGTTGGTGGGTACTTGAGTATGTTAACTTTGTGCTGTACACTTATGATTTGGGCCCCTATAAATATCATATAATTTAGAAGTTATAAAAAATGTAAAATGAGACATTATAGCAGTTCACAAGTAATATAAATGTATATAAAACATGTAATATAATGCCTGACACATAATAATAATAATACCTACACTTACTCTAATTCAGGCCTGTGTTAAGCATCTCATAAAGATGGTACCATAGAATGCTCAGAAAAGCTTATGAAGTAGGTACTATTATCATCACCATTTTATGTATGAGGGAAATGAGGCAAAGAGAAGTTAAATGACTATTCACAATCATACAGTTGGAAAGTGGTAGAAATACCATTTAAACCTGGGCAGTCTGATTGCAGATTGTGTGCTTTTAATCACTATGCTGAACTGCCATCCAGTAAATAGTGCTATTATGATTCATATATTATAGATAATCTTATTATATATTACTCATATACAATAAATATATAATAATATATAATAATAAATATATATTTATATAGATAAAACCCTGAACAAAAAGTGTCCTGACTGAGCTGTTTTCAGAGTAGCATGGTGAGGGGTGCTCAATTGCACCTTAGCTACCATCATTTCTAAGGAACTCAACTTGGAAGCTCTGGAGAAGAAAAGGGTTCTACCTCTTGGTCTTCTGCCAGATTATCCTAATGGTCCTTTCTACCTCCTTTCCAAAATGATGGGTCAAAATGGAATCCATTTTAAAAAAACAACTTTTTATTTTGGAATAATATTAGATTTATAGAAAAGTTCAAAGATAGCAGAGAGTTCCAGTATACCCCTAACCCCATCACCTGGTTTTACTAATGTTAACATCCTATGTAACGATTGTACATTCATAAAAACTAACAAATTAACATTGGTATGATGCTATTAATAGAACTCTATATTTTATTCAGATTTCACCAGTTTTTTTTTTTTTTTTTTTAAAGAGACATGCCAGTATGTTGCCCAGGCTGGTCTCAAACACCTGGCCTCAAGTGATACTCCTTCCTCAACCTCCTGAATTGCTGGGATTACAGGTGCAAACCGCTGTGCTTGACAGATTTTACCAGTTTTTATACTAATGCCCTTTTTCTTTTCCAGAATCCAAACCAGGATACCTAATCACATTTAATAAAATACACTGAAATTTGTTTTTTATCATGGTAAAAATACCTAACACAAAATTGGCCCTTTTAGCCATTTTTACGTATACAGTTATGTGGCATTAAGTACATTTACATTGTTGTACAACCGTCTCCACCATCCATTGCCAGATCTTGTCCATCTACTCCAACTGAAACTAGTAAAATAAATTTTCACAACAACAAAGAAAACCTATAGTCCAGAGTAGTAGCTGGAGCCCACAGAAATACCACCACACAATTAACTACTAAGTTGTAACAAGGCCAGATAGAATCTATAGAAAATATCTAGATTGAGTTAGTGGTAAACGCTCTTAATAAATAAATCTTTGGCTATAATAAGCTAAGCAACCTATTTGAGTGAAATCTATAGCCTGAATAAGAAGCTGCAAATAAATGGTTTTTAGAAAACACAATTCTGTGAAAACAATCCAAAAGTAAACAAATCACCAGGAGGAACAACAGGACTATACTCTCGTTTGCAGAAGAGAACCTAAAAGTGGTCGCTTGACTCACGCTCTGGCAGTTACCTAGCAATGTGCACGGCACCTGAGTGAGTGATCAGACATACCCAGTCTGGATGTCTTCGGTGGCCCTCTCAAACCCATCAGTGCACCACCTCATGTATTCTGTGCCATCAAGCAACTGTCAGAAGACTGCACAAACAGCTGGTTCTGAGAACAATCCCATAGCATATAAAAAGCTCACATTTGCATTTCTCTGATGGCCAGTGATGATGAGCATTTTTTCATGTGTCTGTTGGCTGTATGAATGTCTTCTTTTGAGAAATGTCTGTTCATATCCTTTCCCCACTTTTGGATGGGGTTGTTTGTTTTTTTCTTGTATATTTGCTTGAGTTCTTTGTAGATTCTGGAAATGAGCCCTTTGTCAGATGAGTAGATTGCAAAAATTTTCTCCCATTCTCTAGGTTGCCTGTTCACTCTGATGGTAGTTTCTTTTGCTGTGCAGAAGCTCTT
>NC_045445.1:45813641-45833320 GCF_002776525.5 Piliocolobus tephrosceles | reverse complement strand
GACAAATGGGATCTAATTAAACTAAAGAGCTTCTGCACAGCCAAAGAAACTACCATCAGAGTGAACAGGCAACCTACAGAATGGGAGAAAATTTTTGCAATCTACTCATCTGACAAAGGGCTAATTTCCAGAATCTACAAAGAACTCAAACAAATATACAAGAAAAAAACAAACAACCCCATCCAAAAGTGGGGAAAGGATATGAACAGACATTTCTCAAAAGAAGACATTCATACAGCCAACAGACACATGAAAAAATGCTCATCGTCACTGGCCATCAGAGAAATGCAAATCAAAACCACAATGAGATACCATCTCACACCAGTTAGAATGGCAATCATTAAAAAATCAGGAAACAATAGGTGTTGGAGAGGATGTGGAGAAATAGGAACACTTTTACACTGTTGGTGGGATTGTAAACTAGTTCAACCATTATGGAAAACAGTATGGCGATTCCTCAAGGATCTAGAACTAGATGTACCATATGACCCAGCCATCCCACTACTGGGTATATACCCAAAGGATTATAAATTATGCTACTACAAAGACACATGCACACGTATGTTTATTGCGGCACTATTCACAATAGCAAAGACTTGGAATCAACCCAAATGTCCATCAGTGACAGACTGGATTAAGAAAATGTGGCACATATACACCATGGAATACTATGCAGCCATAAAAAAGGATGAGTTTGCGTCCTTTGTAGAGACATGGATGCAGCTGGAAACCATCATTCTTAGCAAATTATCACAAGAAGAGAAAACCAAACACCGCATGTTCTCACTCATAGGTGGGAACTGAACAATGAGCTCACTTGGACTCGGGAAGGGGAACATCACACACTGGGGCCTATCATGGGGAGGCGGAAGGGGGGAGGGATTGCATTGGGGAGTTATACCTGATATAAATGATGAATTGATGGGTGCTGACGAGTTGATGGGTGCAGCACACCAACATGGCACATGTATACATATGTAACAAACCTGCACGTTATGCACATGTACCCTAGAACTTAAAGTATAATAAAAAAATAAAAAGAATCATTTAGGTCATAAAAAAACAACTTAAAGAACTGGTAACCAAGACTCCCATGTTCCTGCTGTTGCCTCTGACTGGAATAGTAGGATTCTCTTTCTCTCTATTGAAACCGTGACGGCTAAACTCTTAGATATTGCCTGACAGTGATATCAATGTTAGTACACTTAATAAACACAATTTTGGAATTAGAACAGTCCCGATTGAAGGCATAGACCATAAGTAAGAGGAGCAAATTATTAGGTGGAGAACAACACATTAACAGAGGCAAACATCCAGAAATTTGCTCATTATAATAATGGAAACTGCATTTGTTAATCAGAACTACACATTCCAGCAGATCCTGATAAGCAGCTCCTCTTTCAGTCAGACCCCATAGTTAATCCCATTGTTTAAATTAATGGGCTGCTATTTCTTTCTTCTAATCAGGTGGCACTGGACACAGATGCCTGGATAACATGTAAGCCTAACTTATGGGAAAATCCACCAAATAATCTGTTTGGATATGATCACCCCAGAAATAAATCGTTTATCATAGTTTAATAGCCAGGCCTGTCTTGCCTCTATTGTCCAGGCAAGCAGACATCATTTCCAGTAAACTTAAAAGTGATTATAATCATGTACCAAACATCTAATGTACAAGTACCACATGGTGGGCTCAAGGCAGTGTCTTGTGGGATTCCCTCTGACTTAGGAGGCTGGAATCTAGTCCCACTTTTTGCCACCAACTGACTGTGTAATCACGGACAATTCCCCATTATTCTTTAAGCCTTGGTCTTCTCATCTATAAAATAAGAGGATTAAGGTCGAGTGCTCTCTAAGGTCCCTTTCAGCTCTAGGACTGTATGTATTTTATTGTGTTTTTATCTCTTACAAATTGATCGCACCCACCTGCAAAGATTAGAGAGGGAAAATAACCTTAATCTTAAACGTTGTAATTTAAATGCCCTAGTTGCTTGATGTTAGCTGTCTAAAATGCTGTGTTAAGAATTCTGAGGCTAGGTCCAAACTCAGCAGGAAAGAATGCCAAAGACAAATGAATAGGTGAGAAATGACAACTTTTGTGTGATGGATTTACCATTCCAGATATAGATACTATCACTTGGGAACTAATCATACTAATTAGAAGCCTCCATTCTAACCAGTTTATGGAGCTAAAGTTTAGTATTTTTTTTCAGATACACTAAAACTTATCATGAGTGTTGTATGCTCTCTAAAAACTATGATAGAAAAGTCTTGAGTAGATAAGAAATGCTTGTAATTATTTAGCTAAAATACTAACATTAACTAATAATAATACTACTTATTATTTTCCATATTATTACAATTATTATAAATTTGAAAGCAGAAAAGTCAAGTCCAGAAACAGCATCTATCTACTGGTCCATAGTGGATTTTCAACTCAATGAGTTGCATAATGAGGACCTGTCACTGTTTTTAAGTCAGAGAGTTTAATAACTCTCTGCCATCAATGCTATGGGAATAGATCAACAAACTATTAAATGGAAAAGAAACATTTTGCAAATTAAGTCAATGATATGGCTTGGCTCTGTGTCCCCACCCAAATCTCATCTTGTAGCTCCAATAATTCCTCGTGTTGTGGGAGGGACCCAGTGGGAGATAACTGAATCATGGGGGCGGGTCTTCCCCATGGTGTTCTTGTGAGAGTGAATAAGTCTCACGAGATATGATCGTTTTAAAAACACGAGCTTCCTTGCACAAGCTTTGTCTTTCTCTTGTCTGCCGCCATGTGAGATGTGCCTTTTACCTTCCGCCATGATTGTGAGGCCTCCCCAGCCACATGGAACTGTGAATCCAATAAACATCTTTCTTTTGTAAATTGCCCAGTCTTGTGTATGTCTTTTTAAGCAGCATGAAAATGGACTAATACGGTAAACAAGCTCTTTTTTGTATGAAAAATGTTTAATGTGGGATGATTGAAGTTGATTCTGTGGAATCTGCTGTGTATGTCTTGGAATGCCCTACAGTGATACTGTTTTCCTAGTTTAACATAATGTGGCTAGAAGCATATGAACAGTTTTCAGATAGAAAAAAAAAGAAAATTAGTTCAATGGCTTTCCACCCCTTTCCACTTTTTAGTGGAATGAATAAAAACTCAGGAGTTGTGCATTTTGAAAACCTCAAGGCATCTACAATATAATTGACTGTATCCTACCTTCCACATTGGAGAAAAAGGATTCCCACTGGGCAGTATTTTTCAACCACCTCTTTAATCATCCCCAAATTAGAAGACATCGTTAGCACAGACAATGGCCTTCTTCAAGGAGCTGGCCAACATGATTGCTAATCGTTTAGCATGGTGCTGCCCTATATGGTAGCCACTAGTTGCGCATCGCTATTAAATTTGAATTAATAAAACAAAATGAAAATTCAATTTCTCAATCACATTAGCCACATTTTAAATGCCCAGTAGCTACATATGGCTGGAGGCTACTGTATTGCACATCATAAAGTAGAATATTTCCTTATTGCAGAAAGTTCTATTGGATGCTACTGCCCTACAAAGCGTAAGTATTATACCTGGAGTGGGTAGGGGATCCAAGATGGGTTAGAGAAAGCTGCCATGAAGGCTCATCACTGGAAAAAGTCTTAAAAATTTGAATTCATCTCTCTCATTTTATAGATGAGGAAAATGAGGCTCAGAGAAGGTAACACAGCTAATTTCTAGTACAGTTGGAACTAGAATCCAGCTTTCCTGCTCTTATGGGCCCTGCTCATTCTATGATCCTGGTTATACACACAGAACATTTTCTTAGCTACTCTACTATCCCATAGTCACCTCTCACCAGTATCAGTAGCTATAAACCAGTAGCCAGATGTTTTCATCATCTCCCACAATACACTTGTATTTCAAAGAGAAAATATCAGGAGGACACTGGATCAAGAGGAGGCAGGGGAAGAGTATGTAATTATGCAAGTAAATACCTAGCTCCAGAATTAAGAGTAAACATTCCATCTGATCTATAAATATTTAACCAAAGTCATACATCTGGGTCCCAAGGAAGCAGATTTGTTCTTGGCATTTGCAATTAAAATGGATTAATCCTCTGACACAATGTTAATACTAACCTTTCTTAACTATAAACATGTCCCAGGATACTCTGCAGTCAGTGTAAATGTATAGGAACACATTAGTCACTGGATAACCAACTATTGGCAAAAACACAATGGTTTACTCTTATAACATGTGGCATTGCATCAGCAAGAGATGTGTTGGGTCCCGTTTTCCATGGGGGTAAAGGAAATGATCTTGTTTACAAGGCTAGTGAGGCTGTCTTCTGGAGGTTCAGCTGCTGGGTCTCATTTGGATGAGTCCAAGGCTAGATTCAAAATTTCTCATGGCAGTTCTAAGATGGTATATTTTCTCTGGATGCCATTCCTTCTACTACTCTGAACCAGGTGCTAATGTAAGACACTGGGGCTACAGAGATGAATACGCCCTAGTACACTGTCCTCCCATTGCTCCTCAGGATTGACCCTTGAGTTTTTGCATTAACATGAAGAGTTGGTCCTCTCAACCTCAGGCTGTCTTTGTGAGGTCCTCCAAGACAGCCATGGCTCTTCCTTCCTGAGAGTATTGGAGGGACTTACTGTGTTATTTCTATTTATATTTAGAAACAATACTCTGAAGTGGGAATGTTTAAACCAAATACATTAATCACTAATGGTGGAAATTCAAGCATAAGTGAAAAAACTGGGTGCAATTTTTTAAAAATGCATTTTGAAGAAGAAGGAGAGTTCTGCTGAACTCTGCCAGTCTCACCACTTCATGACCATCCATGCAAGGCTGACTCTGTTTGAGGCTGTCTGGCTGTCTTACACGACGAATGTGAGGCAAATAAACATACAGGCAAAGCTTCTAGGAGAAAGAAATTATATCTTTCCCAGTTGCTTCAAAAGAGACCAGTAGGGCCAATCACGGATTGGTGGTTAAGATGTCTATTTGCCCCTACTATTTCATAGTTGATGGGCCTTGCAAGATTCCAAGTTTAAATACAACTTTGTCTTTACAAAGCCTCTGTCTCTTAAGACCATCAGTTGGGGCTTCGGCGCAGCTGACAGAGGGCGGCAGTGCGAGAAAGTCCAGGATGGCGGTGCCGGCGGCGCTGATCCTACGGGAAAGCCCCAGCATGAAGAAAGCAGTGTCACTGATCAATGCAATAGATATAGGAAGATTTCCACGGTTGCTCACTCGGATTCTTCAAAAACTTCACCTGAAGGCTGAGAGCAGTTTCAGTGAAGAAGAGGAAGAAAAACTTCAAGTGGCATTTTCTCTAGAGAAACAAGATCTTCACCTAGTTCTTGAAACAATATCATTTATTTTAGAACAGGCAGTATATCACAATGTGAAGCCAGCAGCTTTGCAGCAGCAATTAGAGAACATTCATCTTAGACAAGACAAAGCTGAAGCATTTGTCAATACGTGGTCTTCTATGGGTCAAGAAACAGTTGAAAAGTTCAGGCAGAGAATTCTGGCTCCCTATAAGCTAGAGACGGTTGGATGGCAGCTTAACCTTCAGATGGCTCACTCTGCTCAAGCAAAACTAAAATCTCCTCAAGCTGTGTTACAACTCGGAGTGAACAATGAAGATTCAAAGAGCCTGGAGAAAGTTCTTGTGGAATTCAGTCACAAGGAGTTGTTTGATTTCTATAACAAGCTAGAGACTATACAAGCACAACTGGACTCCCTTACATGATGTTTTCGAAGACTGTTTTTTTCATCACGCTCCTGCCACCTCATTATTTTGCATTGAAGATACGTTGCCAGGTTGTGTTTTCTGAAGGATTCAGTGGCTTGCTTTCTGTAAATTATATGGCTTATCACTTCTTAGACAAATAACAACCAAGAGAGATCATTGTTAAGAGTACTGAGGTTCTAATATACTTTCTTTAGTTCTGTCAGCCAACAGTAATTATTAGGAAGACTTTCGCTTTAAAGGAAACAAAAGTGAATACCATATTGTTTTTACTGTCATAGTGTTGCTTTCTTGCCTGTCCTGCTTAGTTTTTACAACTTGCTTGATGATACCATAATGTATCAAGGAGGGTCCATGGATACAAGATAAGATATGTACCTTAGTAGAATACAGAGCTTTGGTAATTACATGAATAAAATTAAGAAAGTAGCCACATACTTTACAATCAAATACACTATGGCATTTTTATTTGAATATGATGAGTATATTTTGCTTCAGAAATAATAGAGGAAAGAAATGTAAAATAGTGAGTAGTATGGTATCAGTTAATTCCAGTCTGAGCTTCTCTGTCAACTTCAGTTTCTCTCTGAGTTTAATGATTTAATAATAATCCAGGTTTTTGCGTGTTTTTCTTTATGCTGCAAATTAATAATGATTCACTTTATAGTTTGGGAGACAGAATCAGGTCTTGAATAAAATAATTGTAATGAGTGCTAAATGGGCACCATTATTCAAATCAGATACCTTTTATATTCTCTTTCTATAAATATGTTGATTTCTGTTAATAAAATTTTTGTGTCTTAGAAAAAAAAAAAAAAAAAAAAAAAAAAGACCATCAGTTGTCCTACATTTCATTTGATTATTTTTTAAAAAATAAACAAACCCTCATCAAAAACCTTTCTTTAGACTAGTAGAAGATATTAGAATCTGCATTTCATAAACATTAAGATACATTCTGTAACCATTTGTTTAAAAGTATGGGTGAGTGATTGCAGCCAATGTTTACTAAGTCCATGATAATTCATGAGATCATCACAACCACCATGAATGACAGATTCTGGTTGTAAACAAGGTTCAGGGAACAGAAGCAGTTCTACCATATAATATCAAGCTGAAGCAACTAGACTAAGTCAGGGACTAAATCTATAGAAAAAGAATAATAAAATCTTTCTGATGAGGTCCTCAAATGAGTTTCCTGTGCTCCACTTCTGAGACCAGTGATTCTCAGTTTTAGCTACACATTAGAATCATCCAGATTCCACCCTAGAGATTCCAACTTAATTGATGAACTTAGGCATTGGTGTTTTTAAAAAACTTTGTGAGGGGATACCAATGTACAGTTAGGATTGAAAACTTTTGTCCTAGAGCACAAGGTTCTGCTCAAAGTTCTCATTCATCTGAGGCATTGAGAATAGCTTAGGACAGTGGTTCCCATCAACATCTTCCTGTGTGGTTTTAAAAAATACAGATTCTTGTACTCTACCCTCATACTTCCAAATTAGAATTTTTAGGAGTTGGTCCCAGGAATCCACAATTTTACAAGCTCCTCACATAATTCTTATGAAGCCATCCTGGCAGGTCATGATTGGACGAAATGCATTTGGTAAGTACTGAATTAAGTCATCTGTATATCTACAATTGTGCACAGCAGTGGCTCAACCTTTGTTGTTCCAATGCCTGAATGCCTGAATCTCACCTCCAGATAATTTAATTTAATTAGTTTGGGGGTAGATCCCAGGTATCAATATTTTTAAATAGCTCTCAGTAATTCTATGTGCAATTAGGTTTAGGAACCACTGGCTTGGTGCAAGGATGGATAAAAGGTAGCCCATTTGTTGACCCTCTGTATTTTCATGTCCATGGTAGACATCAATAATCAATCCCTATAGTGCCCATATGTGGCCCCATAATTCTTCTCACTATATTGTCCTAGGCAGCCACTCCCATGCATTGAGTGGGCATACAACTACTATTTGCTATCTTTATCTTCAATCCATTCTGGCGGAAAGTTAATGACTTCTAGAGAGTCCTTCCTGCCTTTTGTTTCTAGGGATAGTACTTAAATGTCAAGATTATTGTCTGCCAGGACACTGTTATGAAGTAGGAGAAGGTAAAAGCCGGAGGTGGGTGCAATAGAGAGATCTATCATCTAGCTACCTCTACTACCCAGGGAAGCACTTTCAGTCCCAGCTTCTGTTAAAAGTAGAAAGCTTTATGCAGAGTAATTTATCTACTGTATACATATTGGGTTAACAGAGGGCCTCTGTAAGACCTCCTAACACCAAGTGTACAGGAAAGGCCAAACATGACGGGAGTTCACAATGTTTACCTCAAATCCCTGATGGGATCCTCTGTGTTCTTGTTTGTACATCCCAATCTACTTTCCATAAACATTCTACTTTATTGAAGGCTGTCTTATCAGGACTAATACCCATTTCACTGAACCTTTGTCCTAGGCCATGGTATGCAGGAGAGCGCTTGAGCTTCAGAATTAAACTTGTCTCTTGCTGTGCTGCTTCCTGCTTTGGAGGAGAAGAGCCAAGTGAGCCAGAAGTTTCAGCAGTTTCTTCTGTACTTGATAATTAATATGGTATGTGGGGAAAGAAGAAAGAACATGGCTTTTTCCTTCTAAAAAAGGACTTCTTTCCCTAGGGCCTGTTGTTTCAACAAGTGCAGAACAAAGAACTGCAGGGAGACAAGTTTTTGCCTCTTGGTAACCTACAAAGAAGCATCTTTAAAGGCAACAGACCGTAATTCTAATAGGACCGGAGAGGCAAGTGCACATTAAGCATGCCAAGGATCCTGAAGTCTGCAAATGAGAAAAACTCTGTGAGAGACAAGCAGCCTGGAATTAAGGGAAAGAGCATGGGCTTTGGAGGCAAAATATGTTGAATGACTCTATCACTTACTCGCTGTGTGACACTGAGCAAATTATTTAACCTCTCTTAACCTCAGCTTTCTTATCTACAAAACAGGGAATTATAATAGGACCTTGCTTATAGGCTAGAAGAAAGGATTAAATTAGGTAATATCTTCCTATAAAACTTCTTAGATCAGTACCTGGCAAACAAACAGTAACGATGAATGGTAGTTGATATTATTATTTAAGAGGTCACTACACTGCTTTGACATCCCATTCAAAATCCATATTAGCCTTCTTCAAAATAAGATTCCTGGGCATTCAGTATCAGAATGACCTGGGGGGACTTGTTAAAGTGCAGATTCTGGATCTAAATAATCATAATTGGGTTTGGGTTTGAAAATCAGGCATTTAAGCAAACATTCTGGGTGATTCTGCTTCACATTTAAGTTTAAGAACCACTAATCTATATAATAGGGCCAATTATATCCGGATTTTTGTCCCAGAAAAAGTACGACCAATTTATATGGGGGAAATTGTGTATAAGTACTTGAGGCAAATGACATTATAGGCCTTCTAAGAGGTATTAAATAAGATCATTTAGATGACAGAAAGGAAATGGAGTTAAACTCAAATTCTGGGTTTGGGGAAATCCTGAAACAGAGGGAACTTCCCCTGCCTTCATTACTTCCCTCTTTATCTATAAGCGGCATAAGAATAAACAAAGGTGTAGTTTGACTGGATTCCACAAAGATGCCAACATTGTTTTTAACCAACATTTTCGGAGTATACTATGAGCCAAGCACTGGTGATATTGCAGCAGAAAATAATATAGACAAGGTTCCTGACTTCACAAAGGTTACATTCTAGTTGGAGGAGAGTGACAGCAAACAATTTAAAGACTTGTGACTAAAAGACTATTAATTCATTGATTCATTCACCTATTCAGTTCTTTTTTTTTTTTTGACAAACATGGAACTTATATCTAGAGGAAGACAAAAACTCTAATTAATTACAAGTTATTAAGTGCTACAAATACATGCATGGGGCTACAAAAAATGCATGGTGCTAAGGGATTACGTGTCTGAGGGAGACTAGTATCTAGGGAGGCCTAATACAAGGGTAACTTTTACAGTAAGTCATATTCAAGTTGTGAACTGTTGGGTGAGGAATCTAAGTGGAGAGGGTAGAGATGGGAGTGGACAAAGAAACAGTTGATGAAACACTATTTCAGGAAGATGAAATAGTGTGTTCAAGGTCCAGAGGGTGAAGAGAACATGGCAATGTTTGAAGATGCCAGCATGACTGCTGAGGATAGAGAGGGAGATAATGGCACTGGATGAATTTGGAAGAGAAAGACAGGGCCACCAGATCATGAAGACCTAGAGTGCTATGATGGAGAGTTTGAACTTTATCCTGAGGGCAGTGGGAAACCACTGAAGGGATATCTGGTCACGAAGTGTCAAAATGCAGATGGCATACATAAAAAACCAGATAACAAAATGACACAGTAAATAATAAGGGATATTAATGCATGACTCAGAACCATATGTACTATAGAAGCAAAGGTGAGCAGCTAGGGCTGAGGAGGACATCATTGGAGGCAGACATAAGCTGGATCTGATTATTGGGAGAGACTTGAGTTTGATGAGGTGGTTTATTTTGAATGGAAGAAAATATATGAGTGCAGTGGAAAGCTTAAAGTGAACCTGGCTTAAAATGAACCTTGGGAAGATAGAGCATGAGGGAACCACTCTTCTTTTTCCTTGGTGGAAATATCTGTTTCGCTGCTATTTTGATGATGGAAGACTGTGCTGGCTGACAGAATTTCAGAAAATCACTTGGTGGGATGGGGAAATAGGTGAAAGAGCAGATGCCAGAGTCACAATCACAGGCAAACTAAGGGGAAGGACTAAAGGAAGAATGGAGCTAGTAATGCTTAAATCTTCTGTTTTACATAAGATCAAAAAAAACCCAAACACTGTAGGTGTTCCTCAGTCCTGAAATATAAAGGTATTGAGGCATCCCTTGCCCAAGTACACGTTTTGAAATAAGAAAGATAATAATGAAAATAGCCTGAAAGCTCAATAAAGACATGCCCTATATCTATGCTGTTCATTAATGGTAATTTGTTCATTGGTGGTAATTTGTTATATGCTATAAATAGCATACAATATGTAAGTATGGAATTCTGAAATAGAATATATGTAAACATTACTATACATAGCATATAACAATAATTTGCTGAGGCATTTAGCACTTTGCCTGGCAAATGGTATGGACTTAATGAATATGGTGCTACTAAGATTAGACCAAGATATTAGTGTAAATCCTATGTTTAGGGCATGTGAAAGCATGAAGAGCCTAGATATCCTGTGAGTACAGTTGGAATAGGGATTTAGGGATAGGATTTGTTGTCATCAACTGGACTCAACCTCTGTATTAGCTTCCTATTGCTGCTATAACAAATTATCACAAACCTAGGCTTAAAACCAGACAAAGCAAATTTATTATCTTACTATTCTTCAGGTCACAAGTCTGAAATGGATGTCACTGAGCTAAAGTCAAGCTGTGGGCAGAGTGGCATTTCTTTTCAGAGGCCCTAGGGAGAAATCCATTCCTTTGTATTTTCTAGCTTCTAGGGACTGCCTGTATTCCTTGACTTGTGGCCTCTTCCTCCATTTTCAAAGCCAGCACCATCAGGGTAAGTCTTTGTCACCTGACACCATTCTGACACACTGTCTTCAGCTTCCCTCGCCCACTTATAAGCACCCTTGTAATTACATTGGGACCATCCAGATGATACAGGATAATCTCCTCATCTCAAGGTTATCTGATTAGCAACCTTAATTCCATCTTCAACCTTAATTGCCCACCGCTAATAACATGATATATCTCCAGGTTCTGGGGATTAGGAATGTGGACATCTTTGGGAAGGGGAAGCATTATTCTGCCTACCACAAGCTCCAATCCATAAATCTGGTAAATACATTCCTGGACAGTGCTCCCTTCTTGTAAGCCCGCAGCACATAAAGTACTTAACATTGAATATTGACTATACAGTAGAAGCTTTCTTGAATAGCCCTTAGAATAAGTGATAATTGGTTAAAGTGAGGAATCATATAAAACAATACATACACACATGTACATACATACATAAAGCATTTTATTTCAACCTAAAACACTCAAAGGTACATTCATTCACCACTCTGGTGATGTGTTGCAAGGCCAAGACCTTTTCTTTGAGTGTGAGGTCACACCCTGGGATTTCACAGATATTTTTCACATAAGTTACATTCCTAATGCATCACATTTAATTTCCACTTTCAGTTTTGTTTTATTTTTAACAATAGGGTAGTTTTCAAAAGCAACTTTTCTTTAGTAAGTCTTTCCAAAGCATTGAACTTAGTTTTCATGAAAACAGTTTTCTTTTTATACTCATATTTCACAAATTTACATTAAATTACTTACTTTTAATAATGAGTACAACTGCCATAAATGGGTTTGGCAAAAACACAGCTAACTTTTGGTAAGTTATCAATTTGTTGTGTGGAAGCACAAATATAAGTGTTCACCAGAAGTAACTTACTTGCCCATGAGCTTCCATTGTGCCCTGAGCATTGGCCAGTGTATATTTCAATAGGAGGGAAAACCATCAACTCACTCCATAAGGGAAGTTAAGCAGAGGCCAGTGAGGAGGACTTTTACTGTATTTAAAATAGTTCATTTAAAAAGGAACAATCAATAGATGCCATAGTCTCAATTTACTCTTGTAATCTATTCTTTCTTGAAAGTGCCCCCAAATTTGCATCAGCTAATATTAATAATGACTAATATTTATTTACTGCTATGTGTTCAGCATTGTGCCAAGTACTTTATAACCATTGTTTTATTAATCCTCACAACAACCATATGAGGTAGGATGTATTATGCACATTTTGTATATGAGACAGCTAAGACTTAGAGTTTAGAAATTTGCCAAATGGCACATATCAATAGAGATTCAGGCCCAGGTATTCTAGAGACCACAGCTGTGCCAATACTATGTCGCCAATCATCAGGCAAACAAGTCATGAGTCATAGCACGTGGTGCCACACTGCCAGCTGCCTCCTTGCTTCCTCTCCACAATCCAATGATAGATTGTTCCAAAGCAGGGGCAAGAATATCAATGGCAGTGCCCTTAGTCAGACTTCTTTGCTTCCTCATCTCCTCTGACATGGTAGTTGTACAGCTCTTTCTCCCAAGCAATGAGCCAGCACGACATTTGAGGGCCAAATGCAGACATTGTTTGAATTTATTGAGGTTCTTTATCATCAGCAGCTATTTTTTCTCCAGCAGCAACTTTCTTTTTTACAATCTTATCCTAATTTATTTTCCCTCTGGATTTCGCTGTCATCTCTGAAGGCTCAAGAACAATGATCATGCTTTCTTGGTTCTACCATTATAGAGGCCACTTGCTTACCTTCTGCCTCCAGAAATCACTGCAAGTAATCTGTCTTCCAGTCTTCCATAGAAGTATGGGGAAAGAGAACATCAGAACTCAGCCTCCTTGTTGTGGCTGAGCCACATTAGCCCTTAGAATCAAAAGAGATTAGGCAGAACCTCACTGAATGGTAGAGTCAGACAGCCGTATCATTCAGCAGCTGCAAGTTGTGCTGCAGACAAATAAATAATAGATCAGGAAAGCAAACTGTGCCAATGAAAAGGAAGGGGTTTTCAGAGCCTGCACTGATGAGGACATTTGTCTAGAAGGTTCATGAGAGCAAAGCACACTGTCAGTGCAGATCAGCTGGAAACCTAGAGGAGGCAAATTTAAGATCTGATATTTTCTACCTATAGGATGCTGGAGGCCAGATTTAAGAGTGCAAATGTACTGAAAACCAGAGGCATAGAGTTGCCATGGAGACTCACACCTGAAAAAAATCTCACAGATACTGACTTGAGATCTCAGAGATACTAGCTCAAATCTTTTCAGGCTAGATTTGAGCAACTTGGTCTAAAATTTGACCCACACCAGACTGGGCAGGATGGGACAGATTCACAATTCAAGGGCCATTGAAGGAAATCTACAAAGGCAGTCAGGGAAGGGCTAACAGAAAACTAGCTCAGACCTATTAACATCTAAGTGAAGCTCAGTATCAGTAATAAGCATGTTGACACATTTCAGATGATTACAATACTCCCATTCTTCAAAGAACTATAGTATGTTGGGGTTTGAGGTCATTCTGGTTCAATTATCATGTGATGTTTGGATTTTTTTTAAAATCATTTTTTATTAAAAATAGAAAGACTGGCATGTCTGTTTCAGGGGTGGAAGAATTTGTGTTTTAGTATGGGGAACTTTATCCAACCCCCACCTCAAACAGGTCCAAATGGAAGAGTAGGTGACAACTATGAAGGAGGCAAATGGGCCAAACCCCAGGGACATAAGATAAAAAGAAAAAAGGAGTAGGCTACAAAGAGTCATCCTTGAGTTGTCCTTTGGAGTCATGGGTTTAACTAGTTGATAGAGCCTCTTTATGGAATCTTGGAATTCAGTGTGGCAAAAAGCAGAGAAGTCATGAGAGTAGGGTTTGCATTCCAGCACTGTCCAAATTTTCTGTGTTACCTTGAACAAATAATTTCAGCTTTCTGAGTCTCAGGTTTCTCATCTGTAAAACGGAAACTGTCATACCTGCCCTATCTACGTGTGACAAATTGCATTACTGCCCCCAATTCTTTATCCCCTACTCTATCCATTTGGCTCATTTCTTCCATAAAAAAGGTGGAGTATATTTCCCATTCATTGACTCTGGGTTCAATCATGTAACTCACTTTAGCAAATAGGATGATATGGAAGAAAACAGTGAGCCAGTTACAAGCCTATACCTTAAGAGGCATTCTATGTTTTTGTTTGCTCTTGCATGTCAGCCATAACCATGAAAAGGATCTGCCCAGGCGAGCCCACTGGTCCTAGGAAGAGAAGGAGGAACACATGCAGCAGAGCCACTCCCAGCCTAGATCAGGTAACCTGCAGCTGGCTATAGACTCATGACTGAGCCCAATCCAGATGGACCAATGCCCAGCAAACCTGCAGACTGATGAGAAATAATTGTCTGAAGCCACTGGGTTTTGGAGTGGGTTGTTATATAGTGACAGCATATTGATACATTAGCTCATAAAGGTGGTTAGGAATCTCAAATGTGTTAAAGAATGAGTCCTTTTTCAAATTTTCAAACCTTTTTTTCAAAAGTTTACACAAAAATTGTACAAATTATTGTTCTAAGAGTGGGTAAGTAACTTAAAGGCCTGGAATGCTAAAGTAGAATTTGCTCATATTTGGTTCCTGTAGGTTTTAATTGAAAGAGTTCCCTTTGCCATGAGAAAAGTAGGGGCACTAAGTCCCGAGGATCCATCCTAATGACCTCATCTCAAAGCTATGGTTGCCCATGAGTTCCTGCTCAGGCACTTGAGAAAAGGCAACACGGCTTAGAGCAAAAGGAGATAGTAAGGATGGCTTAATGAGAAGACTTTTAGACCTCTTCAGACGATGGAGCAGGATGCCAATAGCTCTTTACTCTGCTTCTTCAAATACTTGTTCTATTCATTAAATCAGCCATAAAATTTGTCAGCGTTGGTGGAGTCTTGTGGGCTGTGGCAGGCAAGTTTGCTGGGCAATAATTCTGTCAGCTCTCTTCCAAGCAACTGTTTCTGAGCTCCAAAAGCTAAACACAGGAAAACCACACCAGCCACAGGCCTCATTAACCAATAAACCCTTGATGGAAAACGCAGGATCTCACACCATTGTTTGTGGTACAAGTCTCCCCCAAGGAAGAGGGACAGTGGTACTTGAAAATCCCACTGGGCTGACTAAAGATGCTCCTTTGCTTCACAATTTACTTCAAAATTTGTGTCAGGCCAGTATTTCCACCAATAAAATAGTATCAGAAAGGATATTTAGAAAATCTTGGCAAGAAAAGTATAAGTAAATATAAGAATGCAGGCAGGGGTATTTTAAGAAATAATATTAAATGGATTCAGTCAGATGAAGAGTAAATACTTTACAGTCTTAAGGATTCAGGCCTTAAGGGAGACTCAGCCATAAAAGGGAGGGGGGAACAACCATCTGCTGCTCCAGGTATGAGTGACCAGCTTAAATGTCACATGCCAAGGCCTGAACCCCAGCCAAAAAATATGAATCATAACCAGATATGGCCCTAGAAAGTTCTACCTTGGGGGTCTATAAAGGGAAAAAAATCATATACTTTCTTTATTGGTGGTTGTGATTGTTCTCACTTCATGCAATAGTCCAAAGGAAGTTCTCTCTTTTACAGTGAGGGAGAAAGAAGCAAACTACTTTTAACTACTATGTTTCCACCATGTTTCTCTTGTGAAATACATTCCTCATCCAGCTGCCCTGGGCAAGAGAGAGTCTACAGTGGATTATTTCCTGTATTATCCAGCTGCCTTCGGGTATACCGAATAACACTGAAAGCTAATTAACCAGTTTACCCTTCCTCTAACCAAAATGCCAAAATAGATACCTTATAATCAAATTCCTTATTACCCTTGTACCAAGTCCAAAATGTGCAACTCCTGTCATCTTTCACTCCCATATCCAACAGGTCTTTCACATTTGCTTTTTTTTCCAGGCGCATCACCAGATTTGGCCTGCTCCTCTCTGTTTCCATTGCTCTGCCCTAGTCTAGGCTCTGTTGCCTCAGGATTTGCTTACTGTAACAGCCTATAAGCTTCCTGGCCTCTAGGTTTTCTCTAACTTTTCTTTATACTGCACTCAGGTCATCTTGCTGAGCTACTGTTCAGAAAAATCAGTTCATTCTCATTCTTTTAAAGGAATGCGAATGACTCTTGGTTTCCTATGGCATCAAAGCCTCTGCGTAGCAGCCTTATTACTGGAACTTCACTCACTGTGTCAATCCACTTCAGGCTGGTACCTAGAACACTGATTCTCACTTTTGAGACTTTACTCAAACCACTTCCTTTGCTTAAAATGTTCCTTGAGACCTCCTCAACAATCCTGTCACTCCATGTATGCATAGCCAGCCTCAAGTTTCTATATCCCCATGAAAATTTTCTTCATAATAAAAATAAGATGAGTGGAAATTTAATTAAAACCAAGCAATCAACCAACAAACCAAACAACAACAACAATAACAACAAAAGCGAGATAAGCAGTAGGATTCCCAGTCTTCTTACTGTTTGGTTATCGGTGGCTTCTCCAGCAATGCTTTTTTTTTTTTTTAACCCACCTCTCATTTTTTATTTCAGTAGGACAACTTTAATTCAAGATAGCACTCTCTACTTCTATCTGCCAATGGTTATCAACCTTGGCTTTGCATTAGAGTCACCTAGGGAGATTTAAAATGCCAGATTCCCAGGTTGTATCTCAGATTAATTAAATTAAAATATCTACGAGTAGTGAGTTCTAGGTATCTGTGTTTTAAAAGTGTTTCTAGGTGATTCCAAGGCTGAGTACCACGGGTCCAGATGATCACCATAATCTCCTGCCATGTTTTCTCACGTGTCCCACATTTTACTGCTGTTTCAAATCTCAGCTTCAATTGTTCCATTCCCTTACTCAAAATCTTTCAATGGCATGGAGATATACATGCTAATATTAAGTGGGAACATATATGTTAGAGAAAGATAGAGTATGTTTATATATAATTTTTTCATGTGTACTAGTTTTCTATGGCTGTGTAACAGATTTCCATGAACTTAGCAGCTTAAAACAACACAAATTTATTGTCACAGTTTCCTTGATGAGGGAGTGTGAGCATGTTTTAGCTGGACCCTCTGCTTAGGAACTCTCACTGTCCTGAAATGTAGGTTTTATTGTTAATTAGGTATGATGAGGTCTACAGAGCAAGAGATGAGTGCCACTGAAAAGCTGGTTTGTTACTCACAGTTAAGAGGAGGGAGCTTGCCATGCTACATGGGGCTACATGGGGAAACACCGGGGTTGGTCAGGAGGCAGAAGAACTAAGGAGAAAGCATGGCCCAGAGCCTTTATTGTGGTTTCCATGGGAAAGGCAAGGCAGAATAAGCATGTTTTGGATTGGCTAGCTTGAATGATTTCAGTGGGTCTTGGGTATAAGTATGATCTCTAGTTTTCTGGTTACTGGCTCTGGGATGATCAGGGCAGAAGAATATTGCCTTCTGGTATGTAAGAATCAGTTGCAGAAGGAGGTTCAGAGTATGGGCTCTGGGTTAGTTGGCTTACATATGAAATACGTGGTCTTAGGCAAGTTATTTGCTGTCTCTAAGATATAGCTAGCCGTGGAGAATCTCTTCTCATTCAGTGAAGCTCCAGATGCCAGAGCATTAGGAAAACAGAAAATAAGAAAATATAGTTAATACACTCAACTAGCTAAAATTGTAGTATCAGCCAGACTGTGACCCAAGCTCATTGGTTGTTGGAAAAATTAAGTTCCATGTGGTTTTAGGACTAAGGTCGTTGTTTTCTTGCTGGCTGCCTGTTGGGAGCGAGTCTTAGTTTCTAGAAGCTACTCTCAGGTCCCAGCCACATGGCCCTCTCACAGCATGAAGATTTTTCTTTAAAGCCAGTTGGACATTTTTCTATAATATAATCATGGGAATAACTCTTCTAGCACTTTTGCCATGTAACATAACTTAATCAGGAGAGCAATGTCCCATCATATTCACAGGTCACACCCACACTCAAGAAGAGGGAATTATACAGGGCATAAAGGCAGGGGCTGGGAATCTTAGAATCCTGTCTTTCATAGTATAGAATTATTTTATATTAATATATTTTAATAAGAAATAAATCTAGGGGTATATATGTTAGGATGTTAACACTAGTCATCCCTGCTTTCAGGTGGTATTCTATTTTGAAATTATATTAGATTTTATTCTATAAAGCACATGTATTACTTGGGAGGAAGAAAAATGGAAGTGAAGGAAGAGAAGAAAAGGTAAAAAAAAAAGGAAGAAAGGAAGAACCTTCTGTTGCTTCCAAAACTAAGCATAGTTCATTCTATCGAAACAGTTTCTCCATAAAATACTTTCAACTGTGTTCAAGGAATTATCTACAAATACCTCCTTCAAGCAATCCTATATTCAAGGCAAGCCAAGTCCCCTGGCCCATATATATCCTGTGTTTTCCTATCTGTATGGCACACTCAAATTACACCACTGCTTTGTTTCGGTTAAAATCCTATGCATCCCGCAAACCCCATTGCTGTCTCCTGTATGAGTTCATTCTTGATTCCACCAGTCATGAGGTGTTTCCTCTTGGTTTTGAAATCCCTGAGCAATAGAGTATAGAGGTTAAGCTCCCAAATTCTAGAGTCATATTACCTATTTTCTATTCTTGGCTCTTGCCACGTTCTAACTGTGCAATTGGGGTAAACTACTTAAACTTTAATAAGTCAGGATCACTAGTCAAAGGAGATAAAGCAATTGAAAGAAGAGGGGATGCAATTTATAATCTAAGGGGAAATTAGCAGAGTGCAAACACTGGAATTGAAGTCTCTAAGGCAGAAATCCAAATGAAACCACATATGCCTTCAGGAGGAAATCAATCGTGTGGGACTGAGATTGGGATATGGGTGCACATGAGTAGAGCTTTGAAGTTCAAGCCCAAAATGTAACCTTTGCCTTGGAAAATTCCCCAGCCAAAGTCACAGACACTAAACAGGAAGCACATACTCTATGAAAGCAGGCAATGCCATCCATGATGTCTTCCAGGCCATTTCTCTAAAACAGAAGGCTCCTCCTATTTAGATCTCTCTGTAGCAATGTATACGAATGTTAGTTCCAAGTGAGGAAATTTCATTTTGTGATTTCTCAAGAATGGAATTTATCCAAGAAAAACAACCATCCCTTTTGACCATTTTCTCCCGCATTTATGCTAGCCAGATTATGAGAGGCAAAGCAAAGAAGTGTATTTTCCAGACCTGTGCCTTTATTATTATTATTATTATTTTTTATTATACTTTAAGTTCTAGGATACATGTGCATAACGTGCAGGTTTGTTACATATGTATACTTGTGCCATGTTGGTGTGCTGCACCCATCAACTCGTCAGCACCCATCA
>NC_045445.1:45791979-45813541 GCF_002776525.5 Piliocolobus tephrosceles | reverse complement strand
CCCCCTCCCCATGATAGGCCCCAGTGTGTGATGTTCCCCTTCTCGAGACCAAGTGATCTCGTTGTTCAGTTCCCACCTATGAGTGAGAACATGCGGTGTTTGGTTTTCTGTTCTTGTGATAGTTTGCTAAGAATGAAGGTTTCCAGCTGCATCCATGTCCCTACAAAGGACGAAAACTCATCCTTTTTTATGGCTGCATAGTATTCCATGGTGTATATGTGCCACATTTTCTTAATCCAGTCTGTCACTGATGGACATTTGGGTTGATTCCAAGTCTTTGCTATTGTGAATAGTGCTGCAATAAACATACGTGTGCATGTGTCTTTATAGCAGCATGATTTATAATCCTTTGGGTATATACCCAGTAGTGGGATGGCTGGGTCATATGGTACATCTAGTTCTAGATCTTTGAGGAATTGCCATACTGTTTTCCATAATGGTTGAACTAGTTTACAATCCCACCAACAGTGTAAAAGTGTTCCTATTTCTCCACATCCTCTCCAGCACCTGTTGTTTCCTGACTTTTTAATGATTGCCATTCTAACTGGTGTGGGATGGTATCTCATTGTGGTTTTGATTTGCATTTCTCTGATGGCGAGTGATGATGAGCATTTTTTCATGTGTCTGTTGGCTGTATGAATGTCTTCTTTTGAGAAGTGTCTGTTCATATCCTTTGCCCACTTTTTGATGGAGTTGTTTGTTTGTTTTTTTGTATATTTGTTTGAGTTCTTTGTAGATTCTGGATATTAGCCCTTTGTCAGATGAGTAGATTGCAAAAATTTTCTCCCATTCTGTAGGTTGCCTGTTCACTCTGATGGTAGTTTCTTTTGCTGTGCAGAAGCTCTTTAGTTGAATTAGATCCTATTTGTCAATGTTGGCTTTTGCTGCCGTTGCTTTTGGTGTTTTAGACATGAAGTCCTTGCCCTTGCCTATAAAATCCCTGATACCACATCTTCTTTTTAGCACTTTGCTCTGGCACAGTAGGGCACAGACCTTGCCAAACCATGCCAGGCTCTCTGGCAAGTTAAGGTTGTTCCTTGATCCCACCAACTGACATGAAATTGACATTTAGCTGGTAAACCAGGTAAACTTTGGACCTGGATTCTGATTCACAGATTCTCATTTTCTTTGCTTATAGAATAATCAGGAGTTACAAAGCTAGAAGATAGGCACTTTATGTTCCAAAGAAATAGTTATAGTATTAAGTTCTACCATTTATTTAACACCTACTATGTCCCAGATACTTTGCATATGTGATCGAGATTAATTCTCACAACAACTCTATCAGCTAGGTAGTCTTAACCCCTGTGAAAGATGAGGACATTTCAGGGCAGCAAAATGGAAGTCTAAACTACATCCCTTACTGATCTCTCCCTTTTTTTTGACCTCCTAGAGTAATGCAGGACCTGAGTACTGGTCTCAGGATAACCAAAGGTAACTTCCTCCTGCTCCTAAGGCAGGTGGCTCTTCCTAAGGCAGCAGACCACTCTGCCATTTTAAAGGTGTTTGCTGCTTGGCTGCTAGGTGGGCATGGGGAAGTGGATCACTAGAATCAGGATACGAGGATTTCAGTCTTTAACTGGCTATGTACCTCAAACATTCCCTTACTTTCTGAGACTCTGTTTCCTCATCTGTATCATGAGAAAGCTGGACTAGATTAATTACATGGAAATTTTTGAAAGCAATGGAATCTTTGTCCAAACAAAATCTTACAGAATTTCAAAGAAGTACCAGTGGTTGAAAGGTATAGAGGCAAGAAGGGCAAATAGTCAGCCTTTGAGGCACTCTGCTGAATCTTAGGGCTTGGTGGTCCACAGTTTGAAAACACAATTGGGCTAGGTGATAACTAAAGGTCCTTTCCAACTCTAACATTTGATGGTTTATAAGATGGACAGTTTACTGTTACAGTTTTGCATTTTATTTCTCTCTTCCCTAAGCTGGAAATAGAACATCTTTCAAGGAGACAACCATACCGTGCAAGTCTTGTATTTCCGCTCCTGTACCTAGCTCAATTCTGTATACTTCTAAGTGTTCAGTAAATACTTGCTATGTTCCTGTCAGTTCAAATAATGTTTGCCTTAGGGCATATGTACCTTAAGATGAACATTCTCCTTTGGCCAGAGGGTGATCCTCCCAAGTTTTTTTTTTTTTTTTTTTTTTTTTTTGGGGGGGGGGGGTGGGGGGGGGGGGGGGGGGGGAGTGGAATGAGTTTCAAAGACTATCTTTCTATTCTCTTCAGTACCTAAAGCTGATCATGTGAGGTGTGACATTCTTGATTACAGGGAACAGCAGGACACAGTGCTTTACAGCTGGAACATTTAAGAAAGCCTTTAAAATCTACCATGACAAAGGCATACAAAGTGACAAGAACGTATTAGACATGGTCCTCCAAAAAAAAAAAAAGAGGGCTTGGGAGGAAGGTAGAGTCTCTTTAATAAAAGGTGGGGTATGGAGGAGGAAGATTGATGGATACTAATTTGCTATTTGAAAAGATGCTCTGGTTATAGAGGACAACACCTGAAGAAGGGTCACACTTGAGAAATGTGAGCAAGATGATGAAGCCCAAAATACAGAGGCAGAAATAACTGTAATACATTCAATAGGTTTAGTGTTATATTTATTGATTTGCTAATACTACTCTATTGCTCTGCTTGACTGGCAGAAGACAGACAGCTCTTGTGCTTTAGGTTTAATCCACTGAAAAGAAAGATTCAAAACCTAAAAAACTGAATTATCCTTTTTTATATCATTGGGTGAAACTCTCAAGTTTTTTACTTAAAGAAACCGACACTGCATGTTCTCACTCTTAAGTGGGAGTTGAACAATGAGAACCATGGACACAGGGAGTGGAACATCACACACCGGGGCCTGTCAGGGGATGGGGGCTAGGGAAGGTATAGTAATAGGAGAAATACCTAATGTAGCCGATGGGTTGATGGGTGCAGCAAACCACCATGGCACATGTATGCCTATGTAACAAACCTGCACGTTCTGCACATGTATCCCAGAACTTAAAGTATAATGAAAAAGAAAAAGAAATGATCCAATATAGTAAAGAATGAATACAGGTGACAACATGCAGAAACAAAACAAAACAAAACAAACCACCAAAAAATTCTTTGATTTGCCTCAACTGGAGAAAATCACTATTTGGATCCAGATACTTCACAGATCTGTAGCAAACCGGTTTAAAGAATGTTATGACATTTAAAGAATGTCAATAAAAAAGGGGTCGGAAAGACAGGCATTCAGCTAGCAAATGTTTGCAATTTACAGTGTTAATATTCATTGGCAGTTCAAGCTTTTACACCAATCATTTGATAGTCATGATTAAAGAGGGATTACTTAAAATAAATGGAACTGAGTTTTGGTTTTTCGAGTTCATAAAGCATCAAACTTCAAACGTGCCTCTATGTCTAACAAAGGTTTACTTCTTACTTTCACCTGGAAAATATCTTAGCTTCTTAGTGTCCATTTCCTCTTTATAGAAACACCTGGCCAATCTCACGAGTTATCTTCCCTTTACCTCAACTTTCTACCCCATCCTTCCTTTTATCCAAACAGCAAGGTCTTACTGAAAATGAAATTGTACCTGACAAACAGCATTTTGTCAAGTCAAAAACCACCTGCTCTTTCCCAAGTGCCCAGGCTGTATACTCTAGGTCTACTGGGTGCCCAGTGGGAAATCAAATCAGATAGGGCACAGCAGGTCAGTGAGTGTGTTTATTGGACATATTCTATCATGCCTCTGGACAGTTTCACAGTAGGAGAGCCCAAGAGGAAAGAATCTTCCTCTGAGGTCACAATCTGGAGTCCAAATCAACACTGGAAGTTCTATCCCAATCTCTTCCACCAAAGTATTTCTCTGGATTGTTACTTGGCTATACTAAAACCCCTGTGAATGTTATACTTCACAATTCACTATTACTTGGTGTAAAGAATAATGATAGTGGTGATGTTAATCATAGAGAAGCAGTGTGATTACAGGATGAGAAAGCTTTTATCGGGGTAAAGTGGAAATGTCATATGGCAATGTCTGAGCAGAGGGTTGTTAAAGTAATCAAAGCCATTAGTAACTGGAAAGCACCCAGGCCTGACTTCCTGAAGATTTTTTTTGGGTCTCAGTTGCTCAAGACAGCACACAGAGCTAGTGCAAAATGCTCTGCAGGAACACTCAGTGAGCAAGCCGTGACACTTGGTTTGTATGGCACCTTGCAAAAACGGCCATTTTTCAGCAATACAGTCTTGCCTGATAAAAACAGATCAACTGTATGCCCACCTACCATCACTTGAGAAGAATGACATCTGCTTTGGCATTGTGAGAGCAATAATATACCCAGAAATACTGAAAAGCTGTTAAAAAGGACCAATAAGTTGTAACAGCCAGGTGATTCAAGATTGAGGAATAGCTGTATGGCTAACCAAAAGAAATTCTGGGTAGGAATGAAGTAGAAAAGGGTTGTATCTATTATGTGCCAAATTTTTCTCCATCAGGAAGAAGGTTCTGGTGTTCTAAAGAATGCAATGTGGATGCTCCTGTGAATGTTTGTTTCAGCTGCAGGTGTTAGTGACTTTATTAGGAAAGAAAGAAAGTGAGCTGCTTCAGGAGTAGGGTATAAATAGGCTGGGTGACCCTGGTTTCTTGGCAATGATAAACATATGCATAAGTCAAACAAAATGTTAAGCTTCACCTCTAGCTTGGTGTCACTGATTTGGAAAATGAAGCAACTCTGGCAGTTTGTTTGAGATAAACCCAAAAGTATATAGAAGCGTGGGGGCTGGAATTTAAACAACCACAAACATGTTTTTAATTTCTGGGTAACAAAAACACTGAGGGACAGTCTCATTCAAGTTATTTTTAAGCTAGGGGCCATAATGCTATTCCAACTGGATCAGGACCTCTTCTGCACTATGAGAAGGCTCTGAACTTGAGACGTGATGGCTAGCTGTTTCCCTATTTCAGTTTTCACGTTCTTCATTAAATGATAGAACTCTGATATTTTAACTAGGCACATAGCCACCCAGAATAAAGACTACAATTCTTGATCTCACTTTTAGATGACTGTGACCCTGGGACTAAGTTCTGAACCATGGGAAGTAAGCAAAAGGGATGTCACGAGATACTTCTTTTTTTTAGAGACAGAGTCTCAGTCTATGACTCAGGCTGGAGTGCAGTGACACAATCATAGCGCGCTGCAGCCTTGAGCTCCTGAGCTCAAGTGATCCTCCTGCCTCAGCCTCCCAAGAATCTGGGACTACAGGTGCACATCACGACACCTGGCTAATTTTTAAAATTTTTGTAGAGACGAAGTCTCACTATGTTACCCAGGCTGGTCTTGAACTCCTGGGCTCAAGTGATCTTCCTATCCAGGTCTCCCAAAGTGCTGGGATTAAGGTGTGAGCGATCATGTCTGGTTGAGATTTCTAAGCATCTTTAAATGGAGGGGCATACTCCTTTCCCCTAGTCTCTCATGGTGCTGTTGGAAGGAAGATATGATGGCTCAAGCTAGAGCAGTCATTTTGGATCCTAACTTGGAAATCACATGTTGAGAATAGTGGAGAAAGAAGATAGAAGGAGCCTGGGTCCCTGATGATCATGGAGCTGCCATTTAAGCCCTCAACTGCCTACACGGACTCTTACATCATCTCAACATTGAATTTTTCAACTCTAGAAGTTCTATTCAGGTCTTTCATGTCTTGACTTGATATACTCAATTTTTCCTCTAGGTTCTTAAAAACACCAAAAAGTTATGATAACTGTTTAAACATCTTTGTCTTGTAATCTTATCATCTGTGTTATTTCTGGGTCAGTTTTGGTTGGTTGACTTTTCTCATTAGGAGTCCTATTTCCCTGCTCTTTTTGATGCCTGGTAGTTTTTGTTTGTAAGTCAGATGCAAATTTTATCTGGTTGGGTGCTGGATATTTTGTATTTCTGTAAATATTCCTTGGCTTTGCTCTGTGACACAGTTAAATTACTTGGAAACAGATTCTTTCAAGGTTTGTTTTAAAATTTTACTTGGCAACTCCAGAGCAGCCTTGAGTTTAGGGCTAATTTGGCACCACTACTGAGGTATGAGCCTTTGAATACTCTATCTGATGCTATGTGAGTTATAAAGTTTTCTATTCTGGCTGGTGGGGCAGGCACTATTTACAGCCCTATGTGATCTCTGAGGATTGTTCCTTCTGCTCCTTTTGGGTAGTTCTTTCCCCAGTCTAGATTAGTTTCCTTACACACATGTGTTGCTCAATGCTCAACCAAAGATTCAAGGAGGACTCCAAATATCTCTGGAGTTCTCTTTCTATGCAGATCTCTCTTCTCTAATACTTGTTCTGCAAATTCTACCTGTCTAGGTCTCCCTGGATTCCCAGCTTCATCTCCTCATCTGCTGGGCTTTGCCTCAGTTCCCTGTCCTCGTACCACTGCCTGGAAACTCTGTCCAGGTAATAAGCTGGGGTCATCACAGGGCTCACCTTGTTTGTTTCCTGTCTCTCAGGAATCACTGTTCCTTGTGGCCTGGTATCCAAAGTCTGAAAACCATTGTTTTCCTTTTGTCTGGTTTTTCACTTGTTTTAGGCACAAGGGTAAATCCAGCCCCTGTTGCTCCATCTTGGTCAAAAGTGGGAACTTTTATATCAGAGAGAAATAAATGACTGCATTGTTTAATTAACTGTTATTTTGGGTTTTCTGTCATTTGTAGCCAAATATAATCTTAACAAGCACAGGGTTGATCTTTAATTTTTTAGAACAGTTTCTAATTTTGATATAGAGAAGCTAAGATTTTTAGAACAGCCAAAGACTTGAATAGTGCCTAAGTAAGGTCAAATACCTGGATGAAAACGGAAAGCTCTGTCATTTCCCATGAGAAACATAGTGCTTAAGCAGCCAAATCAATTCCAGCTGGTGCCAGTTGACAAAAAAAGTACAATTTTTTGTTTAGTATGATTAATTTCTCATTCATGGAGACAGTAATCCCAGTTGGACAGAAATTTATTCAATAACCTTTTTCTGAGCATATACTATAGCCTAGACATTAGGCTAAGTTCCAGACATAAAGGCATGTATAGACGGGGGCATAACACTCTACCAGGAGCTCAGAATTTAGATATGGAACTCTTTGTTTAGATAAGGTCCCTTGTCATGTGAATAGTTCATGAATTTGGCTAAGAAGCTTAGTGCCAGCTTATTTTTAAAATAAATCTCTTTTTTTTTCATTTAATTAGGGATAATGCCTTTTCAACCCATGATTCTGCAGTGAACCAAGTAATTTATACTTTCAGTATAAAGAAGCTTCTCCTGGAACTAAATATTCACACAAATGATAAGCTTTACTGGTACCATTGCAATGGAGAAATATATCGGGTGCCACCCTAACCAAATGATTATGTTTAACATTACCAATAATTGGAAAAATGACATCATGTTCCTCCTGATGTGAGACACTGAGAAGGACATAACATGGTAGTAAACTAAAAGGTTTAACTGCAATGTATTCATGAGAAATAATCAGACAAATCTAACAGATATTCTGCAAAACAACTGGCCTGGACTCTTAAAAAATGTCAGCATCATAAAAGACAAAAGAATAAAAGTGGGGGTCTGGGGAATTGTTCTAGATTAATGGAGATCAAAGAGGCTTTCAGCTAAATGCAAAGCATGATCTTTGATTAGATTCTGCACTGAAAAAACAAAATTATAAGGACATCATTGGGATAATGGAGGAAGTTTGACTACAGACTCTAAACCTGTATATTGTATAAATGTTATATTTCCCAAGAGCAATGAGTGTAGTGTGTGTGTGTGTGTGTGTGTGTGTGTGTGTGTGTGTGTGTGTATCAGAGTGTCCTTGTTCTTAGGAGATTCATGCTCAAGTATGTAGGCTGAAAATTCAAATATCTGCAACTCACTGTCAAATAGTTTGTAGAAATAAATAAAGAGATGGAGCAAGTGTGGAAAAATATTAACAATTGGTGAATCTAGGTGAAAGGTATATGGGTGTTCATTGTGCTATTCTTGCAACTTTTCTGAAAGTTTAAAAATGTTCAAATTAAAAAGTTGGCAGGAAAACAAAAGGCTTGTGCCAAGTTTTTTTTTTTTTTTTTTTAACTTCTCTAATTATTGTTAAGTGCAAGTTTTGGTGTCCCTAAAAGGTTTCAAGAAGGGCCAGACATAGACTTGCCGGCAGCAACCTCCATTCCTCTGGGCATTCCCTTAAGTTGTCCTACTCTGTGGAATATCCCAGCCCACTGGCCTGCACTCACTTCTCTCTCCCTTTTGCATATATTAAAACCAAGCTTCCTGAATAATGCTCACACTTTAATTCTCATTGAATTTATATAAACTCAGGATAGCAATGGCCTCACAGAATTCTGCTTCCAGTGGTGTGCTGGAATGGTTTGCTCTGGCCTGCATTGGCTAGCATTGGTTTGCAGGAGTGAATCTCGTCAGTAGTTTGAAATCAGCAATGCTGGAAATACTTACACCATGGATATCTGCAAG
This sequence comes from Piliocolobus tephrosceles, assembly GCF_002776525.5. Lineage (NCBI taxonomy): Eukaryota > Metazoa > Chordata > Mammalia > Primates > Cercopithecidae > Piliocolobus > Piliocolobus tephrosceles. The sequence goes on along the minus strand of NC_045445.1, from coordinate 45,805,043 downwards.
TGCTACTAATCAGTTTCCCCCCTCTCACCCTCTCCCAGAGTCACTGGTTAAACATTTACCAGAGCATCCCTAACTTTAATCCTTACCCTCTAAGGAATATTCTGCAAACTCTATAATTGTTTTACAATGTTTCTAAAGGATCTTGAAATTTTCAGATGATTGGTAACAAAATATCTCATGAAAGGCTCCCTGGTGGCCTCTATTTAGTCCAAGAGGAGGCTTTCATTAAACTGAAGATATAAGTAGGAAGAAGGAAGTTTATTGTAAAAAGAAAAAATGTTGACTGTGCGCTCATCCAAAAAGTTTTTCCACTGAGTGGAAATTTAATGAAGTAGAAAAGAGGGCTTGACCAGGTGACAAATGGCCTTGTCACTTGCTGACTGTATAAAATTAAGCAAGGCAAATAACCTCTCTGGGCCACAATTTTCTTGTCTCTAAAATGGGATCATTAATACAAGTACCTGTCTCACAGAGTTACTATTAAGTGGTGTGGGGTTTCCACATCTCTATATTAAAATGTGATATACAATCATCAGAGCTAATGTTTGATGAGTCCTTAGTAGAAGGCAAGCATTGTACTAATTTGCTTAGAAATATAATTTCAATTAGACTTTACCATAATTCTATAAATTTGGAATTATTAATACTTCCTTGATCTTAGAATTGAGCCCAAAGTAATGCAGTATGTGCTTAATACTTTATGGTTACTGGTAACTCCTTGTATTTGTGAATAATTAAATTTGGTCTTTGTCATAACCTGGTGAACAAGAAAGGTGTTATGTCCTTAAACCAAACCTCAGATTAAATGTCTTGCTAATCAGCAGCACAGCAGAGAGTAGAGCTAAATTCTTTGAACTCTCAGTCCTGTGCTCTGCCACTTGTGTGACTTTGGCCCAGTTCCAGGGTGTTTTTTTAATCTGAAAAAGAAAGAGGTTGAATTTGGAGATCACATAGGGCCTTCCAAATCAGATAACGTCTTGAGTCTGGGGTGACCAATTCATTCCAGTTTGCCTAGGAATTTTCCAGTGTTAGCACATTAAGTCCCATGTCTTGGGAAACCCCTCAGTCCTGTGCAAACCAGGGTGGCTAGTCACTCTAGTTGGGTCTGCCCTCTCATTCACAGAATCAACCTAGGCCTCTGTCCAAGAGGACCTACTCAGCTCCATTATCTAGCTCCAGTCACCTCATTTCCTCAGCTCTCATTAGGACCTTATTTACGGATACTTTCTCAGTCTCTTTTGTGGTCTTTTCTTTCTCTGTATGTCCAACAATTTCCCCATAATCCTCTCTCCTGGTGATAAGCACTGACAACATTTTAGTGCATGTCCTTTCAACGTTTTTTAAAAATTGGGTGTAGTATAATTATCATTACAAAATTGTGATCATGTTGTATAAACACTTGTTTTCCATAATTCTCACTTAACATTATGCCATAAGCATTTTTACAAGTATTAAATACTCTTCCAAGAAACATTACTTTATGTGACCATATGATATTCCACTATAAGGGATATACCATACTTCTTTATGTAACCATTCTCCTATTGTAAGACTTGTAGACTTTTTCTTTTTTCTTTTTTTTTTTTTTTACTGTTACAAATAGGGCTCTGATGAGTATCTTCATTTATAAATCTTTCTTACTGCTGTATTTCCTTCAATTAAATTCATAAGAGTAGAATTCCTGAGTTAAAGGCTGTGAACATTTTTAATGTTATTGATACAAAACGCCAAAAATGCAGAGAGGATTAGCTGAGAAGGGAAATTGCCAGTATAAATTTTAGAGACACATTTGGAAATGGTTTAAACAATATCTGGGTGAATGTGGAGCTTCATTTTATAAATGGCTCTGTGGCGAGAACTTAGATTACCTTGGAGAGCACTTTAAAGTTAAAATCTAAGAAGGCAAACAAAATTGTTAATGAAATGCTTAGTCAATGTGTATTGTATTGTTTATTGTAGGTGGCATTTTAGATTTAGATGACAAAGATGATATAGCAGAGGCCCCTTTTTAATCATTGTATAGAATATATCTATGCCCAATATAAGGCATATGACTTAATTTTATTATGTAGAATTATTATACTCCTACTGTAATTGTACTTTTGTTAATATCACAAGTTGTTGGTCATATTTTTAATTTGCTTGGTACAGTATCCTTGGTCTGAAACATAGTTCCATTTATAGCATTGTTCTTATGGAAGCAATTTTCTTCGAATATCACTTGTAATATTGCATTTACAGTTAAAAAGTAGGCACCACTTATACTTCCATTGTCTCCTTCCACTGACCACTAGAGGGGAGAAAACATTCAGCAGTAGCTTACAACATATCTTCATCTTCCAAAGGGACCAAGGTAGTTTCCAACACATGCTTTCTTTTTAACACTGCCTTCCGTCTTCAGCTATTTCCTGCTGGGACTATTTCTGTAGCATCTAGACTTCATCATTGCAAAATGGGGCCACCTCTTAGAAAGATTGTCATCATTTCCTTTAGCGGGAGTTTATGAAGCTCTTTAAGAGTGAAAGGGTCGTCTTCTCCCGCTTGTTGCATTTTCTCTTCTAGATCAAGGGAAGGAGATAAGAACTTTAAAGGTAGAGTGATAGAAGCTATTATTCTATGTGTGAACACTGAAAATTAGAATATATGAAGCAATCAAGACAAAATTCCCAGGACATATCTATAGGACAAAGTGAACTTGTGTACAACAGCAAGATAAATAAAACCCTGAAAAATCATCACAGTAATCTGTTTCAATCCAACTTAGGACCTCTCTGAGCCCCTCCCTGAAAGTCTCAGCCCCCATCTCAGCCTCTTGGCTTACTGCTGCCACCACACAGTAGAATAAAAAGCATTGTGGTCCCAGCTACTAGGGAGGCTGAAGTGGAAAGATCTCATGAAACCAGGCGTTTGAGGCTGCAGTGAGCTGTGATGATGCCGCTACCCTCCAGCGTGGATGACAAAGAGTGAGATCCCATCTCTTAGAAAAAAAAAAAAAAAAAAAAGAAGAAGAAAAGAAAGGAAAGAGAAGGAAAAAAGCAAAAGCAAAAAACAAAACAAAACAAAAGAAAACAAAAAAACCCCCAAAACCATGATTTCCACTTCATTAATTGTCTGGCAAAACAGCAAGTCAGCTTTATTGCCGGGACCATTTTATCCTTGTGCCCAAGTCTCCAAGCCTTTGGTTACCAGCAGTACTTTAGTGTTTTGGGAGGAATTATTACAGTATAATAGTTGAGGGTATGCATATTTGAACCAGACAGATATGGAATTGAATCTCAGCTTCACAACCTTCCAGTTATGTGACCTTTGATTTCCTTTATTTTTAAAATGGAGAGGATGATACCACTTATTCTCACAAAATTGTTGTAAGAATAAAGAGATAATTAATGTATAATAAAGTGTTTAGCAAAGTGTCTCACCTATGATAAGTACTTAATATTATTATTAGTCAAGTTTGGGTCTCTGGTACTAGATCTCACATTGTGTTCAGGCAGCCTATTTGGACCTCTGCCAACTGCCCACTCTGCCCATGCTTACACTGGAGTTTGGAAGCGACTTAAATCCTAAAATGATAACCTGGCTTGAAATCTATTCCAGATTCTCATCCCAACCTGCTAACTCTGAAATAGCCCATGGGTTATAATCTGAACTATATTTGGGACTTCGGATTCTACCCAACCATACAGATCTGCTGAGTCTACTTGGTTTACTCAGGCAGGTGAGATCCAACCTGACACTGTGTAAGTCCAGGTTACACTAGGTATTCTACAGGTCAAGTGATATTTTGTTTTTTGATGACACCTGGGAATCATTGTAAATTCTTAAAGAGGAAAATATTGTGACTGCTGTGAGGAAAGCAGTCAGAGATTTAAAGCCAAAAGTTATCTTTATGTTTTTAGTTGATTAAACTGGCAAGAATTTGCAGTTAGCTTGCATTTAACTTGATTGCATTTAACTTGATTGGTATACTACCTGGCATGCACTTCCTTGCTTAATAAATGCTTTTTATCAAAATCTGCCTTGTGGGCAGGTAGCCTAGGTTGATTCTAGGCCATATAACTTGACAAGTACTCTATAATGCCACATTCTATCCACCCACTGATGCTACCAAAATAACTACCAGCATTTATTGAGCATGTACTCTGTTTCAAGACATTGCATCAAACATTTAGCATGTATATTCAATTTAGCCCTCACAGCAGCCCTGTGATGTACATAGGATTACTATTTTTATTTTCAGCTGAGGAAACTGAGGCTTACAGGGGTCTACTGCCCAGGGTAACACATTTAGCATGGGGAAACCAGACCAAACGTTAAATCTAAGCTTGGTACCTAAGTTCTTTTCTTATCACTATGCTAAATAATGACTTACTATTAAACAAAAGTAGGTCTAACAAAGTATAACAAATTAAGGTTTTGTAAGTGTTTAAGATCTTCATTGCAAACTAATGTCACTAGCTAAGAATAAATTTTGTTAGGGCAATTGTGTTTTGTGTGTGTGTGTGTGTGTGTGCGTGTGTGTGTGTGTGTGTGGTGTAGGTAGGCAGGAGGATGGCAGTTGCTAGGGACACCAAAACCATGAATTCCTTAAGGAACAAAGGAGAAAAGGGGAAGAAGTAGAAGAGAAAAACAGGAAGGTTACAATTGTTCCCATTGGTGTTCCTATGAATGAAAATGAAAATAGACCATAGCACAAATAAAGAACCATCAGGGAGGTAGAAAGAGATGCTTCGGTTTGGGATCAGAGGGATCTGTCTTTGACTCTCAATTCCACCACTTATGTGCTATGGGAGCTTGGCAAATCATTTAACCTCTGTAAATGTTGCTTCATCTGCAAAATGGGCTTTAAAATAAATATTTATTTCCCTGGGCTACTGTGAGAATTAAATGAGACAAGGTAATGAAATGTTCTGAAATTAGATAGTGGTGATGGTTGCAGAACCTTGTGAATACACTAAAAAGCACTGAATTCTACACATTTAAGGGGTGAGCTTTATGGTATGATATTTATATCTCATTTACAAATTAAATGAGACATATATAGAATATCTAGCACAATGCCTGACACAGAGTAAATACAGACGGCAACAACTATTACTATCTCATTATTATGTGTTATCCTTATCATTTTTATAATAATGATGATTAAAAAGATGACAATTGTTATCTTTAATAGACCTGAGAGCAATCTCTGTATCTTAGTAGGACAAATACACCTCCATGTGCACATTAGTCAAGAGGAGGAGACGATTGGGCAGTTTGGTATACATTTAGATCACAGATGGGATTACTAGACAAGGAGCTCATTTGGCATCTACAGGAGGCTCAGGGGATGCTGGCAGCTGGGTTACCTTTCCAGAATGAATTGCAACTTCCCCCTTGGGCTCTATCAACACTTCTTTCAGGAGTTCTGGCTTTCTGTGGGCCCAGATGGATACTGAAGGATCTTTGACAAATAATAGTAGAACTGCCAAAGCCACCAATAGCCAAGTCAGTTGGAAAATCATGGTGGCCTTTATATCACTTGCATATTTATTAAGCACCTACTGGAAGGCTTAAAAATAAGACTATTGTTTAAAAAAGTGAAAAAATGCTGATTGGAAAATAAAGTTGTATCAACATAATTCCTTTTGAGGTTAATGGTTTGGGTTTTGTGGATCAAACATTTTTCTTTGGTTGCTTATGCAAACCAGACTAAAATTTTTCTCTGCACTTGGACAGGTCCTATCTGGCAATTTACAGATAGGCTGACCCATCTGCAAAGCAAGTTGGTTATTGCATATGGACGGTAATGCAAGTGAGTAGGAGTGTGGGTTTTGGATGGTCAGGGATTGGAAACATACGGGTTTTATTTAATAACCCATTTCCAAGTCAGGATCCAAATTATGGATGTTTTCTTGTTATGAGTGGTAAAGTGGAGAAGGGAGAGGCTAGCCACCATTTAATGCCACAGTTGGTGGTAGTTAATGGCTTGAATATTATATAAAAAACTAGACATTCTGTTTTTAATGGAAAAAAGAAACTTGGTCCAAAGATCCTATGATCCTATTTGGTTATTACCTCATTTTCACTGAAAATACTGCCAAATTATGTTATCAGAATGATCAGCAACACCTAATGGATGCTTTGAGTGTTCAAAAGTTTTCTAATAGATTTGGGTTGTGTGCTTTTTCTAATGGTTATCCCTAAGGGACCATATTCTCGGGGTAATATAAATGCCACTTGCAAATTTGTAAAGATGGTGGTAGGAGCAGGTAATTGCACAAAGTTACTCAAAGTTCAAGGTGACTGAAAATTAAGTTAATCCAGTACTGTGAGAAAACTGAATTTATGTTGTTCGCTCTGTCAAACCCAACAGATAAGCTCTGTTCATGCTAATATTTGGTCACAGGCCCATTTCTCCTCCATACCTGGGCAAGGAGGTATTGGGATGATTAATGGGTGAGAATTGCTACTCCTTCCCTTTTGTGGTCCTATCATTTCTGAATCAGAGAGTGAAAATGGGTAGGGTATGACCTCCTTCTGCATGCCTGTTCCTCTAGCCACCCACCCCCAGCCCCAGTAAAACTCTTTATAACATATTTCTCCTCTCACACCCTCATCAGTTAATCCTGCCCACTGGAAACCGTTTTCTGGATATTGGCTATATACTGTTCTGTTGAATAAAGCTCTATACAAAGGAGAACCAAGACAAAGTACCATTAATCTGATTTTCAAGGGGCTCATAGTCAGTAGGGGAGAATAATAGTAATAGCAATAACATCAATGCTAAGGGTCGTAGGGATGGTGGTGACGACTATTGAGTGCTTAATGTGTGCTAAGCACTTTAAACAATTATCTCTTTTAATCTTCATAGTAAATATTATTTGTTTATTCATTCATTCAACAAAACAAATCAGACCAAGCCCTCTCGTCTTAGAACAAAGGAAATGTGAAGCTTTGTCCTCCAAGGTAGGAAAATAATCAAAGGAATGGTATCCTGAAAGTCAAGCAAAGGAAGTTTTTCAAAAAAGAGAGAGTGAAAAGGCATTTTAAATGCTGATGGTAGGTCAAGTAAGATGAGGACTGAGAGATTACTATTGTAATTAACAATGTGTTTGTCACTTGTGACCTTTATAAGAAAGGAGTGGTAGCAACGAAAGCCTGATTAGAATGGGTTCAAGAGAGAATTGGGAAAGTGGACATTTTGAGTATAAACAAATATTTCAAGAAATTATGCTATAAGGGGAACAGGGAAATAGGATGGTAACTATAGGAGATGGTGGAGTTAAGTGAGGGTTTGATAATACTAAAATCTAATAATTAATGGAGTGCTTACTTTGTGCCAGGCACTATGTTAATTGCTTGATAGGTATTAGCCTATTTAATTATCATAACAACCCTGAAAGATAGGCAGTATTATTCCCAAGTCACAGATAAATAAATTGAAGTTCAGAAAATAGCTGAGCCATTCACCTAACACAGAGTTTCCTAACCTTGGCACTATTGACATGTTGGGCTGGATAATTCTATGTTGTGAGGGGCTGTCCTGTGCATCATAGGATGTTTAGTAGCACCCCTGTCCTCTACCCACTAGATGCCAGTATCACCCCACCAGTTGTGGCAACCAAAAATGTTCCCAGACATAGCCAAATATTCCCTGGGGGGCAATATGGTTGAGAACCAATGGGTAAATGTGGATCATTTACACATCTAGTAAATGATAGAACCAGGGCTTCAAAGATTAGTCTATCTGACTCCAAAATCCATGCTCTCAACCACTGCCCTTACTTGTACTCCCCAAATGGCAAATTTCTCTATCCTGTTCTGGGTCCCTGTGGGCCCCTGGGAAGTGGGAAGAAAATCTAGTCTCTAGAGTGAGGGGCAACTTAGACTCAAAGATGTTTTTGTTTGCACTGCAATTAGTGTTCCTGCTCACAAGTTCCCTGGCTCAGGCTTGCATGTAGTCCCTCGCCTCTGCTTCTTTCCCCTCCCCTCCCCTCTCCTCCTCTTCTCTCTTCTTCTTTCTACCCCATCTCATCCCCACACCTCTTTTTCTCTCTCTCACGTGTGTGCACACACACACACGCACACCCTTTGCCTTCATAACCGAGGAAAGACTTTAAAAACACTCTTCAGAGCTTAAGTCTCTTCTTTACTGTGGGCCTGTTTCCCCATATGTAAGATGAAAGGGTCAGACTAGATGATCGCCCTTCTGGCTCTGCCATCTGTTCTGTGAGTCTAGTGCTCTCCCTTTTTTCATGGGGCAAATACTTTTGTTGGGGGGATGAGGCGGGTGTTTGGAACCAGGGACGTTTGAGGCCTTCCAGTGTGGAAACTGGTGCAAAGCTCCCAGGCTGCGTTTGTCTTTGTGCCGTGTTTGCTTCTTCAGACTGCCTTCTCCCGTCGCTCAGGGCCAAGGGCCGCTCTGGCTCTGGCCATGGTCTGGCGTGGTGGGGCGGCGGGTCAGACAGGGCAGTGTCCAGGGCTACCCTGGCAGCCTGGGCTGGCAGGGGGAATTTCTGTCGCTTCTGCTCCGTTTCCCTCCTGGCCTCCGGGCCCTCTCCCTGGGCGGCCTCTCCACTGACCCAGGGAGGTCACCTCCCAGCCACGGGTGGGTGGTGGTGCTGCAGGGATGGCTGTGTGTGGGAACGGGCGCTGTTCTGGGGGCTCCCCGAGGAGCGAGGATCTCTGGGGGGTGATGTGAAGAGCCCGGGTGATCCCAGGGCGGGATCAGGTTCTCCTCAGGAATCTGGGAAACTCTCAAGGAGGCCCTGCGGGGGCTAGTCAAACTGTCTGGGGTCTGGGGTCTGGGGGTGTTTGGTCATTGGGCTGTAAATGCAGGGAGAGGGCAGGGGTACTTGCCACATTGCAGGCTGTGGTCCCAGGCCTTCAAGTCTCCTTGCTCCTTTTATGAAGGAGGGGGAAGAGGGAGAGTCGGGCTTCTATTTTGCTCTCAGAGCTCTGGCTCAGTTTGGACTTGATTTAAAAAGTAAAATTCAGAGAGAAGTTTTAATTTCTTACTCTGTCCAATCACTGGAGCCATGGGACCCCAGTTCTGATAATGGACTGCATCAGATCAACAAACTGTCTGTCACATGCCTCCAAAAGCAACCCACCTTAGGCATCTTGGGACTCTGTGTCCTCCTGCTGCTGAGCCTCTTCTTATGTTTCTTATCTGTGTCTTTGTGGTACCTTTGTGGTTCCTTCGGGGGTCAATATTAGTATCTATGTGGATATGCAGGTTTAAGCCCATTTCTGAATTCACAGAGTGTCTGAATGGGTTTTAAGGACAGCAAATGTTGCTGTATATATGTGTGGCTTTTCCCTATGTGTATTTTCAGTTAATAATTCTTCAACTGAATTTCAAAGGCCATGTTTAACCCCTGGCTTCCTTTCCTCCCTGAGCTTTGTGAAGTTTAAGGCTCTGTTCCTAAAGCAAAGGGGCCCTGTCTGGGGAGCCTGTTTAGACCTATCTCTTCCTTTTGTTTGCTTTCTTTTTGTCTCTCTCTGGGGAAACCTGGCTCCTGAACCCTGGTTACCCCTTATTCCGCTCTGGGCCCCACAGCATGTTCCTCCACAGCTCCCTCCCTTGCTCATAGCTGTATTGGCATTCCCCCAACAACTTGTGAAGGGGGTAGCAACCACTGACTTGTGTCAGCTCTGAGAGAGAACCCAACTGAAGTAATGGAATGCAAAGTCACTACAATTACTTGAACTAGCAAAGACATGTACAAGGACAGAGACCACAGTTTCTTTGATAACCAAACATATATATTAATTTCCCTTGGGGCCAAAGAAACGAGCATTTTTTTCTTTCGGTCTTCAAAAATTAAAAAGTAAAACTGAGCTTATAAGGCTGAGGATAAAAGGTGTAAATGCTGTCACAGCAAAGCCTAGCGTTTAGCTAAGTCTACAGTAGGAGCCTGCCATGGTTGCAGTCAGTAATTCAGGATAAGGGCACAATTCTAAGGTACTCTGCAGACTTTTCTGCTGACCAAGCTTTAAAATCTGTTTTATATGAAACAATGACTTCCTTCTTTCATGATTCCCCAAACCCTGCCTTATACTTATAACCCCCAAAATAAAATTTGTCAAGTAGGAAACAGATGCTCTTTCAGGACCCTTTGAGTTGGTCTTTCTCCCTGGGCATCACAGAAATTACAGGAGCTTTTAACATCCCACAGAGAAAAGCATCTAATAGTCCTACCTCTGGAATCAAGACAGGATCATCTCAGTGATGCCAATTCCACTTGATTTTATGATGAATTCTCCTTAAGTGGAATCAGTAGGGACTAACCAATGGAGACACTGGTTTCCAAAGAGTTAGAGAAATGTGAGGGAAAGGAGCTAGAACTATTTTCCAGCTAATTTTTTAAAAATTAAAATGTCATACATTCATTTAAAGTGAAGACAAGGTTACATCATCAAATCACTAGTTGGGGTGACTCTGTGTGTGTGTGTGTGTGTGTGTGTGTGTGTGTGTGTATTCAGGAATAGAGAAAACCACTGAAAGAAAGCATCTAAGCAGCAGAAAAAACAAAATTTCCATTCTGTTATGCTAGGGGATCTTGGACATGCCACTTAACATCTAAAAATAGGGAGCTTAGTGTCTGCCTATCATATCTCTTACTCTTACTCCAATCCACCCTGGATAACCCTCACCAAATTAATATTCCTAAAGAATATTTTTTATCATAATATTTTTAAAAAGAGATTGCTTAATTACTCCAGATCATACCAATCTATCCATTTGAGGTTTAGTGATCTACCATTCAGACTTTTAATCAGATGATCAGATGGAGTGATGGGTAGTCAAACATTGGCGTGTGTGTGTGTGTGTGTGTGTGTGTGTGTGTGTAGCCTCCCTAAGTAGAAGTCTGGTACTTATGAAATGTTTGCATTCCCCACAGTGCCTGCACCAATATTTAGCCCCCAGAATACTTTCTTAAATGTTTTCTAGGGGGCTTGAACCTCACACAACACAATGAGATAAAAGAAAATACAGAACATAGTCTAGGACTTCCACCTCTAAAAGTAAAGATGGTCATTAAATAATTGGCTATGTGCCTCATTTGTTAAAATAAAAGTTCTTTTGAAAAGATGACAGTGAAGCAAATTTCTGCAAAGCAATGCACATTTTCCCATCAACTTCTACTATAGCTTAGAGAGATGCTGTGCAATTAATTTTCTTAAACATTCTTGGAAGACTTCCATTAATGCGAGTCTTCTCAAAGTAGACACCAAATTACTTCCCTGACATATACTTGGTAATTTCATCTCCACACGTTTTTAACTCCATCGCAGTGAACTTTCATACAGTCAGTGGCCTACATAAAGGGACAGACCCACATTAGAGCTGTGAAAACTGACATGACTCCTCACAAAACTTGTAAGCACGTATGAAAAACAGGCTTTCCTTAATCTTGGAATTCATTTCTTAAAGCTTTAAAAGAGAAGGATATTAGAAAAACATTTTAAAACCCAGACAGGGATATAAATGGATGCTATATATGCAGTCAGGAATTACTACTCACTAGGATAGAGGAGGAAGGGCAATTGATTTGTTGATAGCTGGTCGATGTCTTCCTAGCAGATTTTCTCCACTCCAAGTATTCCTCCAATCACAACAATCTGACTGCAATGAGTAATACAGGGAGCTCAGCTGATTATGGCCACAAAGGTTTCAGAGGCCATTTGACATGGTGGAAAGAACACTATGCAGGGGAATGGAACACTTGATTTAAATCTCAGTTATGTCACTTACAAGAGATCTTGGGACAGTCTCTTAACCTCTCTGAAACTTTCTTCCAAGCTCCATAATTAAAGTGAGGGAAAGAGCATTCATAGGCATGCCAGGAAAGCCTTTTGTAACCTACGATGTACCTCTTGAGGGCCGGATCCAACCCTCCAGGCTTGCAATTTTATTATTTAATAAGTTCCTTTGGTGTTTCACTTCTCCCAGTTCCTGAGATCCCCATTGCTTTATTCTATGTGAAGTTGTCAAGGTGAAGCTCTAAAGTTGGTTGCATGACTACGCTATAAGAAAAGAGCAAGAGACTTTGTGACAGTTATTTTTCTCTTATCCAGAGTTCTTTTGCCTCTGTCTGTGGGCTCCCATATATTTTAAGTATGGTTTAGGCCAGTGGTCTCCAAATCCTCTTGACTGCACACCCTTTTTCAATTAGAAAAGCTTTGAGCATGCTTCCTCAATACATGCATATTTATACATTATTAACAATTATATAAATCATACACATGTCCTACTCTCTCCCCTATATATTAATGATAATATATATAAAATGAAACACACAATAAATAAAAAGTGTAAAAGGATGAGACAAAGATGAAATAAATAGCATATTAAATGTCTTGTTAATTGTGATGGCTTTATTATATTATTAGTTAATACCTGAAGGCACAATATATACTTAGGGCAAGATCTTTCATCACTGAGAATTGATACAAGTCCATATCTCATATAGTGTTCTTCTTTATTCTTGCAGTGTTTTTGCTGACTTCTTGTCAGGTATAGTTAGATTTTCATGGTTTTTACCTCATGATGAGGCTGATAAAAAACTCATTCTAGGAGTAGAAGTGTGAGCCCTACCATTTTCATGTGCTTACCTTACTAGTATTGTCTCCAATACATGGTCTATTTGCAGGAATCTTCTTAAGCTGCTTGTCCATTTTGTGAAGGTTAAATGTAGTTAAATATAATCCATAAATCTACTTAACTAGGTCCAAGGAAACATCAATATCTCTGGTATACATTCAGGAAAAAAAGTAAGGGCCCCAAGGACACCCCTCCATCTTGTGGAGCCCCCACTCTTCCCTCAGGATACCTTACAGAGCATGCGCAACAGGAAAGCCAAGGAAAGCCGACCCACCTGATGAGGACGTCAGTGAAAATACATATATTACATATAATAGTAATAATAATAGTCTAATACATAGCATTTAGTGAACCACACAGCTTTAAACACTTTACAGAAATTATTTAATCCTAAATCTTAATTTCTTTCTAGCGTCTCTCATATTAAATGTAAATAGAAATTTTCATATTTTCTTCTATACCCAACAGA
>NC_045445.1:45787370-45791969 GCF_002776525.5 Piliocolobus tephrosceles | reverse complement strand
ATTAAATGTAAATAGAAATTTTCATATTTTCTTCTATACCCAACAGATTGACAAGCATGCCCCCCCACCCCCAATTTGCAGACCACTTATTCAGGCTCTGAGATTAAGAAACTTTGGATAAGTGGGATGCCTCTATATAGTACATTGCAGCAACTCCTCCCTGTTATCCTGCTGCTGCAGTTTTCATGAGTGCTGATAAATGACAAAAAATAGAAACTGGAGTCAAAGATAAGTGACATAGCAAGCAATCCCAGGCAACTGAAGACAGAGGGGAGAAACTAGGTGAGGAGGAGGCCATGGTGGAGAAAACGGGAATGAGGGATGGAAAGCTAGAAATGGAGCAAGAGGGAAGGAAGTCTTGAGGGAGAAAAGACTAGGGAGGAAAGGAAGAACAAGAAGAAAAAAGGGGCACACATCTGGCAACTGAAGGAGAGGGTAGACGAGGAGGAGATAATATGTCGCTTGTTGACCTGCAAGATGCTCACCCATGTCTTAATATCTGATGTCTCTGTCATATGACTTAGCAGGGCCAGCAAAAGGAAAACTGAGTGGTCCCCCAAAATTTGTGATTTGTGCACACAGATACGCAGAGTGAGCATGCCTCCTCTTATCAGAGAGGCACATGAGATTTATTCAAGCAATGCAAGGACAGGGCAATGCTTCATTTAAAGAGTGAGTTTCTAAAGCTAGAACGGTAAGCAGAATGACTCCTAGGCAAGGCAGGGAAGATTTTGTTGGGTTTTGGTGAAGAGAAATTCCTGTGACTCTTCAAATCACACCATCCAGATGACCAAGGAAGGGGAGTCCTGCACATGCCTGCAGAAGCACAATTTCAGCTGTCAGGAGTGTCTAGAAGCAGCAGCACTAAAGAAGCCACAGCAAATGAGTTATATCTGAGACAGCTGCCAAAACACTATTCGGAAGATAGGACATTGTCAAAAATCACCTTCCATATCTCACTTCAATACTAGAAAGCATGATAATGCACTCTAGGGGCAAGGAACCATCAGGGTACAGTAATGTAGTGTCTGACTTAGATTGTCAGAGCTTGCAGTTCCTTTGAAATCATACATCCCAAATCTCTCATCCTACCTATGGGAAAACTGAGACCTTGAGAGGGGAAAGCACCAAACCAAAGTCATCCAGCTGGCAACGCTCACACATGACACTTAGGTCTCTGGATAGTTAAAGCAGTGTTTCTTGTCTCCACAGCTGTGTATTTATCTATCTCCTTCTCCAGCTCCTTGGCTCTTCTCTAGCAGAAGCCTCCCTCACTAGTACATATAATATATTCCATAAATCCTATAATGTCACAATACAATCAAATAAATGATTAAGATAACCACGAACATCTGCAGGGCTATGATTGCATCTTGAGTCAGTGCAGAGACACACGTTTTAACTATCATTAATTATCCTGAACCTAAAGAACCATATTTAAATATACAAAGACCCCCGATTTTCTACTCCCCCGTTACTGCCACCTAGTGGCTACTTCTCTGCTCAGAAATTACTTCACCCCTCCCACAAGGAAGAGGAACAAGACCATCAACTTTGCACAAGGTTAAGAGGCTTTTAATGAAAGGTTTGGTGGAGAGGAGGGTGGAAACAATGTCACAAAGAAAGTTAGGGATTACCTTTGACTCACAATTATTCATTAATGTTCTCATCTTGGAGAAAGAATGAATTGCTGGAAGTAAAAGATAAGCATTTTGCCAAGTCCCTTGCATTGTTAGGTACAGAGTAAGAAGCAATCAAGCCAAAGAAGAGGCCAGGGTCAAAAACTCAGAGGAGTTAAGGAAAGCAGAATTCCAGAGCAAACTATTGAAATCAGATGTGTGGTCCTTGCAGCTAACAGGAGCTAAAGAAGATGTGACAATGACTGCCCTGGCTCTTTGCCTTCTTTCAGCAGCAGGGATTACTCCTTCAACAGGAGACTTTCCATCAACTTCACAGCATCCTAACAGCTAATCCTGGATGTGGAGAGCAGGGCTAGAACCACACCTATGCAAAATTGCTTGGTCAGTTGGTCAGTCTTTCATGAGACAGTGTGTAGTGCCTAAGGACTCTGCAGAGCATAAGAACACTCAGTCTCTCTACTTTAGTTGTTCTTAAGACAGTGGAGAGCTGACAAGTGAAGAGAAATGATGATAAGAGTAGATAACACCAGCCTGGCAGATTGTGGAAAGCTTCCCAAAGAGATGAAATCTGTGCTCAGTTTTAAAGGATGGATAAATAGAAGCAAGTCAACAGAGAAAGGATAGAGCTAGTGGAAGACTAGTACACGTAGAAGGGGTGGCAAGTATAAAACCTGCAACACATTAAACAACACAGTAGCTCTGAGAACTATGAACAGTTCAGTGAACTCATATTTTTTTGAAAATATTTGTCTTGTTTTGTTTTCTGAAGTGAGGAGGGTTCCTAATGAGAGATAATATTGGAGAGGTAGTCCAGGGCCGGGTAATGAAGGACTTTATAGGTTTTCTAGAGATGGGATTTTATTGTGAAGTTCATGGGGGAGCCATTGAAGGACTTTAAGCAAGAGTTTCATGATACATATCTGTGTTTTGGAAAGATTATGGCAGGACAGTGGCAAATTGAGAGAGAGTGAGATTAGAGGCTGAGAGATCAGTCTTGAGGTTACTGAGGTAATTCTGGCAAAAAAAATGATATGAGCCTGCATTGGGGAAATGGGTATGGAGAGAAGTGGATGTATTCAAGCTCAATTTCAGAAGACAAATGGACAGGACTTAATGATGGATTGGAGGTAGCAGGGAAAGGAAAGAGAAGACAAGAATGACTCCCAGTTTTCTGGCTTGAGCAGCTCAGTGCTTGTTGATGCCATTTTTTGTGATGGGGAAGACATGGATAGAATTTAGGAAGGAGTACATCTGGTGGGGGTTGGTAATGGAGTTCTGTATAGACATGTTTATGGAGTCAGCGAAATCCAAGCAGAGATAACCAGCAAGAAATTGACAATGCCTATCTGAAACTAGGAGAAAGATCTGAACTAGAGCTAGAGATTTAATATTTATCATTGTATGGATGGTGGCTGAAATCCCTGGAGTATATAAAACCACCCTGGGAGAGGCCTACACTGAGAAGAAAAGTGGGATGAGGACAGAATGCTGGGAGATCCCAATCACAGTAGGAAAAGAACTAGGAAAGGATAGCATAACATCCAAGGGAACAGAAAGTTTCAGGAGAGAAGGAGGTGTCTTATATAGCAGGGCCATCATGGAAGATAAGGAATGAAAAATATTCATTGGATTTGGCAACAAGTAACTTAGTAGTGATTAGTGTCAGCAATAGGGCCAGCCCACAGATGTCTGAGGAGTGAGAGGGGCAAATATTTGTCATGAAATAAGGCACAAAACTTAAGTGTAGGCAGTTGGAGCAAGGCCTAGCCACCCAAGGAGGTGATATACAATATGAGCTTTCATATTGGAGCAGTAGAGGACAAAGACATTGGCGTGTGTTGTAGTGGCTAGTCAGGAGAGGGGCATGAGGGGATACACAAGGAGGAGGAAAGATGTACATTGCAATTTCCTAATTCAGGAGAAAATGGAAAGGTTTCTTGGTAGCCATGGCACCAGTCAGCTGACACAGGGAATGCCAGATGTTTGCAGGAGAATAAATTGAAGGACTCGTTGTTAATGCATCTGGGTTCTGGAATTCATGGGAAACACATTTTATGGCAGTGGAACAGCAGGATGCAGGCAGGAGATAAGGAATTAAGAAACCTGGGCTCAGTTTCACATGAAACTCAGGCTAGCTTCATAAACTCTCAAGCTAGGCATAAAATGGGGGACAAACAGCCTTTACCTAGAGGTCAATCCAAACATTCCCCATGGTTTTGGATTATCTGTGATAATGCTTCTTTTTTTTTTTGAAAACTATTTGTAAACTTTTATTTTTATTTTTATTTTTTTTTAATTTTTTTATTATACTTTAAGTTCTAGGGTACATGTGCATAACGTGCAGGTTACATATGTATACATGTGCCATGTTGGTGTGCTGCACCCATCAACTCGTCAGCACCCATCAATTCATCATTTATATCAGGTATAACTCCCAATGCAATCCCTCCCCCCTCCCCCCACCCCATGATAGGCCCCAGTGTGTGATGTTCCCCTTCCCGAATCCAAGTGAGCTCATTGTTCAGTTCCCACCTATGAGTGAGAACATGCGGTGTTTGGTTTTCTCTTCTTGTGATAATTTGCTAAGAATGATGGTTTCCAGCTGCATCCATGTCTCTACAAAGGACGCAAACTCATCCTTTTTTATGGCTGCATAGTATTCCATGGTGTATACGTGCCACATTTTCTTAATCCAGTCTGTCACTGATGGACATTTGGGTTGATTCCAAGTCTTTGCTATTGTGAATAGTGCCGCAATAAACATACGTGTGCATGTGTCTTTGTAGTAGCATAATTTATAATCCTTTGGGTATATACCCAGTAGTGGGATGGCTGGGTCATATGGTACATCTAGTTCTAGGTCCTTGAGGAATCGCCATACTGTTTTCCATAATGGTTGAACTAGTTTACAATCCCACCAACAGTGTAAAAGTGTTCCTATTTCTCCACATCCTCTCCA
>NC_045445.1:45712658-45777370 GCF_002776525.5 Piliocolobus tephrosceles | reverse complement strand
CAGCTCTCGCTGGTCGGGCTGCAGCAGCTGACCAGCACCGATTGTCCGGCACTCCCGAGTGAGATGACCCCAGTACCTCAGTTGAAAATGCAGAAATCGCCGGTCTTCTGTGTCGCTTGCGCTGGGAGTTGGAGACTGAAGCTGCTCCTATTCGGCCATCTTGCTCCGCCCCCCTCCGATAATGCTTCTTTAGATGGCATGGATAGTTAGGAGGTCACCATGTTTTAGATGAACACCAGAACAATGTTCAAACAGGGAAAACTCTAAAAGAGTATTAAGGAATACTAGGCTCAGAAGAAAACAAACTGCCCCCTCCTCCCACCCCCAACTTCAGACAAACACACACTGATGGAGTATAATGCAGAGATAGCTTTCACATCTAGTAGGGAAAAAAGAGAAGTGTTGGAAATGTCAACCTAAAATGTTTTGTTTAATCAAGTGGCAGGGGGAAAAATACCAGGGAAGAGAACAACCCGAAAGAATAGTTCTTCCAGATAACACCTACTCCTAAGAAAGAAAAGTGAAAGTCATATACTAAGTTCAAATCTGAACATCTGGGTGAAAACGTCTTTATTTAACACTATGAGGCAGTTTATTTTTAAAGATTGCCATTCTCTTAAAGTTGGCTAAATAAGGTTTAGCCACTAGCAGGCTGGTGACCTTGGGCAAGTCACTTACCAGTTTCTTTATTTGTTGCATACATACAGGATTACAGCCCCTGAAAGATGTTTTGGAAACTGCAAAGCAGTGCACCAACATTAGGTAGGGACTTTTACCAGGCAGGGCATACCTTTGAGAAATCGGTTTGAGATAGCTTCAGCCAAAAAGGGCTAGATTGCAGTTTTGCAGGAGTGCTAGGTGTTGTGTAAAGGTCCTAGTCAGTTCAAGAGGACTTTGGCAAAGAAAAAGTACACACTGCCCAGCAAGCTATGCGCTTGATGTTTCCCCAAGGCAGGGGGCAGGCCTGCCAAGGGCTGCAGCATATCTCAGGGGTGACCCAATGTTCCGTTCCGCTCCCAGCTCAAGAGAAACAGCTTGAAATATAAATGGGGCCCTCTGCTCAGCTAAGGAAAACAGTCCCAAATCTTTCTGAAATCTGCACACAAGGGGTACTGAGGGGCTGTCCTGCAGGGTCAATAGTGCTGGGGCCAGTTTAAACAATTCTGCTTGGCCCTGGGAACATAGGAGGAAAGGGAGGATGACTAAACAGGACCTGGTTGTGCTTCAAGCATCCACGTTCATGGTTTTCTGCATGAGCATAGGTCTTATCTATTTGGGAAATAGGACATTCCTGCTCTCGACTCATGAAATATGGCTTAGTCTGGTTCAGTAACTTTGACAAGCATTCTTTGAAACTTTAGACTTTGCAAATACATTTTTAGGAACGTATTTGACAGTGTGGAGTCTGTGTCTTTTAAATATTGAGGGAAAAATCTGTGCAGTGATATTCTAATTTCCTCCATCCCCACCCCCTCAGCCACTCAGATGTTTTCAAAAGAGAAGCCAGACTAAGGCTCCAGATGTTTGAAACCTAAATGAGGGCTCCTCATGAAATAAATCTACTGCCCTCCATTTCCAGAGATCAAAATCTTAGCCAGGGGTTTAACAATGAGGTCACTGTAGGCATGTTTGCCTGGTGTAGGACTGACGTCCGATCAGATATATAAGATTTTATACTTTTAAAGGCTCCCCAACCCAACAAACAGCCCAGAGCTTCTCAGTTTCCTGGTTGTTGTGTCCACTTCTCATCCTGCCACAATCCATCGGGAAATGTCCCTTTGTGTCAAACCTTAAATCTCACTTGCACCGATTTGGGTCATTTTTATTTGCTGCATCTTTGCAGAGGTAAAGTAAGTCAAAAAGAATCATCAGTTAGGAAACTGGCTAGAGAATATGTCCAGGAAATTCACAGAAGAAATATAAATTTCCAGGTAATATGTGAAAAGACACTTAAACTCAGGGAATTGGAATGATTTTCACTCATCATATTAGCAAAAATATCAAGTGTTGGCAAGGGTGTAGAAACATGGGCATTTTTGTACAATGCTGATGGGAATATAAATTGCAGAATACTTTGTAGCCTAATTTGGCAGTGGCTTTGAAGGTTTAAAATGTCTATTACCCTTCTACCAGGTAATTATGATCCTTAGTGTCTATGCTAGAGATGTATCTATGCTTGAGCTAGTATCTATGCTTGAACACAAGGAGGCCTGCTCAAAGATTTTCACTGTAGCCCTGCCATTTTATAAATAGCAAAAATTTAGAAACAACCTAAGTAGCTGTCAAAAGGGGAATGGCTGAATTAAACTATGGGGTAGAGAAAAATGTCTTAAGGACACGTTAAATTTACAAAAAGGGCCCAGAACATATACTTAGAATTCTATTTTGGACAAGAAAATCAGATAATGAGACTATTTTTAGACATATGTGTACATATCTCTCTGACTATGTATGGTAAAAGGTAAGAATGACAGTAGTGGCACTGAGAGAGCATCAAGGGAGATTTTTGCTTTGTCTATACTGCTTGCATGTTGTTCAAGAATGCATTCATATATTTATTGTGAATTTTTTTTCCTAGAATATCTCAGAGGTAAGGGTATAGATCTTGGTGGATACAGTGAGAGGCAGCAGTAGGTAAGTTGGTGACGTAAATAGATGAGAAATCAAAGGACCCAGATCAAGGCCTGGAATCTGTCATTACTTTGCTATGTGATCCCAGGAAGTAATTTTCCTTCTGAGTCTGTTTCCTCTGTACAATCAATGAATAATATGTGAAGCTTACTAAGAAACCTTCCCTTTCTCATATTTTACAATTCTCTAAGTCCATGTCTTTAATGTAGAATAGGTCTGGTCCCCTTTGATGAGAAGATGGATTTTTATTCTCTTCCTTCAAATTCTAGCATAGTTTGACATTTCACTTTACCCCAAATGTAAGATAATGAAAGAGAAGGTGGAACCATCACTGTGTTCCCTGTTTGGCTATGGATTTGAAAGTTTGGTTGACCTATTTATACTACTACCTTCTTTTGACAGTGTAAGCCCTTAGGCTTGTTTGAGTGTGATGAGAGTGCATTCACAATGCTAGAAATGGGAAGTTCTGAACTCTGTAGGATGGCCATTAATCCTGGAAACACACCCACACACCCACACACCCACACAGATGGAGCATCCCTAATCCAAAAATCCAAAATCCAGAATGCTCCAATGAGCATTTCCCCTGAGTGTCACATCAGTGCTCAGGAAATGGTAGATTTTGAAACATCTCAGATTTCAGATTTTTGAATTAGGGATGCTCAACTTGTGTATGTGTCTAATTTTTTTTTTCAGATTGAACCCCTTTCAACACTTTTCCTGGGTTATACTAAAAATGCATTTTTTTCAGTGAAAATCATAGATACAAATATCTAGGGGCTATGCATATTCAGGAATTGATAGAAGTACTGTGTCAATGCACTGAGTTCATTGCAATTTGCTCAACAATTTGAACTGTGCATTGCTAATGAGGGACAATACATGGACTATGTCACAACATTTTAAAACGTATCCTATGTTGTAATATAATACCTATAAACCATTCTTCATGTATTGTCACCTATATTTCTGGACTTTATGGCTACCCTGTTCTCTTGAGTCTATCACTAACAAGCAGGGTGATTTTGGACAAGTCACATCCACAGTCTGTAGATAACAATTGGAACACCTGTTCCCCAGACTGGGAGGGAAGAATCAAGTGAGCTATGAAAATTTACACTTATCTACAAACATCATCACAATCTGGCTCTCTACAACCTAATTGGCTTTTGGGAAAACTCCAGATGAAACTCTGAGGAAACGTTAGCATTAAGTGAATGAAGGAAATCTCTTCTTGGTACCTCAGAGACTTTGACCAATCTAACTCTGACTATCATCAGTTAGCAAAGCTCCTTCCAGCTGGTCCTCATCACTTTGCTTGTTCCATGAGGTCATAAGAGTAAATTCTAAGCAGTTTATTTCTAAAGAAAACAGATAACCGCTCCCATGCAACTATTTGTCTTTCAACAATGAAATAAGCAACTTACTCTCGCTCCTTTCTCAGGAAAACACTGACAGCTCCCACTGCAGTCTTGGCCCCCACACGGCTTTCCATAAGACTTCTCTCCCTATTAAAAAAAGGAAAAAGTTAATAAACCATGTGAACCAAGAAGCAATGTTGTCTCAGCAAACCTAACTCTTAGCTTCTTTACCAAGTAAATCTTTCGCGGCTTAATGATCTTATCTGATGTTGTCAGTAATCAAATGAAATAAAAACTAATTTTAAGTTAGCATCCTTTCAGGTCAGGTCTATACCTCATCAAATAAATAGCCAGTTTTGGAACTTTACTTTAGACACCTGCTCACTGGTAGAAATTCCAGGCACAATATACAACAGAATTACTTGGGGGCTGGAAATAGACTCTAGATATATTCCTGTGAAAACAGGTGTCCAGTGACTTACAGATTTGCACTCATTGATAAAATGTAGCTATAGCAGATAACTTGAATGAAATTCAAGTGCTAGATGTGTAGTGACAAATGAAAATGGATACCTTGTACTCTGCTCTCAGAACTGTTCTTCTCAAACTCCATTTCAGCACACCATTCAAACCTTACAGTGGCACTCCCATGCCCAGTTAGTCAGATCCAGATTCCTCAGTTGGTATTTTATAGTACCCCCCCAAGCTCTCTAACTTCACTTTTCCCTCTCCTCTGATTGATGGTGATGATTGCTAGCTGAATTTCTGCAAGGCCCGCACATGACCTGACATGTGCTGATCCTCACCAACCTCATCTCCTTTCTCTTTGGCTCACTCTGCTTCAGTCACACAGGAGGGCGTTCATTCTGTTCATTAAAAACATCAAGCCTGTTCCTGCCTCAGGGCCTCTGCCCTCGCTGTTCCTTTTGTTTGCAATGTTCTTCTCCGAGATTTTTTTTTAAAAATCCTGGCCTCTTTTCATCACTCAGGTCTCAGTTCAATTGTCTATTCTCAGAGAGGCCATTCCTGAGTCTCCAGTTACTTCCAATCATATAATTTCATTACCTTTTCATCATTAGACATTCTGTCTACTCCTACTAGAATGTAAGCTTCATGTAAGTAGGGACTTCATTGTCTTGTCCAACACTGTATCTCCAATGTCTAAAACCATGGATGACACTCAAGGAATTTTTGGTGACCACATGAATGGAGTTAGGATTTGAACTCAGGTCTGACTAACTCCAAAGTCTTGACCTTAACCCTTAAGCCTTAGTGTTTTCTAAGTCCTTTGTCTACCAGAACCTCAATACAAAGACTCAACAATAAGAAAAACTGCAATTCTGACCATATCCACCTTGGAAAAAAAGCAAAACATAAATTCTAACTATTATCTGTAACAAGAACTTTATCTCTGGGATGCATGGATTTAGAACCGTCCAACTTTTTTATTTAATGTTGGATTTCTTTTCCAAAGAGAAAGGCACATTTATGAGCTGACCTCACACTTGATCATTCTTGCCTCTGTGTACTGTGTGCCTTTTCCTAATTCCTAGAGAGCACTGTGAATTTCTCAGATGGTCTCTTATCTCTTTAGACATTCCCACAACACTTTATCAGCGCAACACCTTGGTAATAAGGTAGTGATGGCAAAGCTATGACAAAATATTACTATTTTAGATTCCAAACACCTTCCTTATACGTTATAGTTTCTCTCTCTTATAAGCCCTTGACATGGTAAGTGCTATTGCACACTTTCCAGTTTACCTTCCATTTTATGGAATATAGGACAGGCAAGTTTTCATAAGGGTGAGATCAAGAGGTACTGTGGCAGGAGGAAGCTAGGGGCTGGGAAACAAGAGAGAACTGAGAGAGCAGCATTGAATTTTATCTTCACCTGTGCTGACACCCTTGTCTAATGTTGACCACTATATTTCTTGGTATTAAGGATAATTTGTATTTCCTTCTCCATACATTCCTGTGTTTTCTAAGCAGTCTTCAACAAGCACATATAATTAATAAGAATACAAAATACATAATATTAAGTGATAAAAATCATCCCCTTCAAGGACGAGAACTTGACAGGTGTTGCCAAAGTTGAAATGGCATCTATTCGGAGCTATGGCTTACTTCCAAACAATGTCTGTTTGAGTGTTCCATAAAATTGGTCTATAGTAGATGAAAAGTTTCCAGACCCCTCAAACATGGAGCAAAGAGGCTGGAAGCAAGGGAGCTGGAAAAGAGGGGGGCAAAAAAACGATAGCAGAAGCTGAACAAACCCATAAGAATCAGAAGCTAAGGTTTCTTAGGAACTCGCCAGAACAAGGAGGCAAAGACACTCAGCTAACAGACAGGAAGTCATCACTGTCCTTTGTCACTGAGGAAAGTAACCAGAGAAGCCCTGTTGGCCATAAGGCAATTTCCTGTAATGCCAGCCCTGGCAGTTTCCCCAGTTCCCCAGGAGTCTTCAATTACAGTGAGGTGGGAAGAGTGAAGGCAGGCTTCCAGGGAACATGACCAGACTAGACCTCAGAAGCCTCTGCTTTATCCTGGCATGTCTGGGGACACTCCACCCCCTGCTTGACCAGGCCATGTGGCTGGTGTCATTTCCACCTTGGAATGCTCTCCCTTTTCTCTCAAGATCAAACCTTTCTTATACCCAAAAAAAATTAAAACTGGAAAGGTTTTGGGAGATCATCTAATACAGTGGTTCTTAACTCTATTCAAGCAGTACCTTATTATTTTCATTATAATTATTACTCTCCCTTGCCATCCTAAAAAGAAATTCATAGGAATAAGTTATAATAAAAATGTAAGGAAAAATTTTAAAAGCACATAGCATGCCCTAACTGTATTGCAAAGAAAAAAAAAAAAAAAACAGAAGAAAAGTCATTTGTAATAAAAAGATATGTATTTCAATATATAAAAGCTCATACATGGCTATATTAGAAGATGTCATGAAGTGGTAGTCAGAGGCCAACAGCTCTATAGAGAATTATGATGAGTGTAACAGCCTGCTGACATGGAATGACACTGGGATGCAGTATTGATGATTCAAGTATCACGAATGCAGTTGCTATTAGTAAGTGCAGTGATTCTCTCAAATGACAAACAACTCATGGTGATGACTGTGGGTGGAGGGCGGGAAGTACAATCTTCCCTTTATTTATTGGGCAGTTTTATTCAAGAAAACCATGAAAAAATTCATTTCAATATATAAAATGTGTTTATGTTCTAGACTTCAATAATTATAAACAGAGTTTTCATCTCCATGAGTATCCAGAGGTCTTCTCTATCCTTCAGGATGCATAGTATTCAGAACACCTATCATTCCTGGCAGCCACCAAGTAAGTGTTCCCGACTCCCTAATCATTTCAACAATCACGAATGGCCTCACAAATTGCAAAATACCTCCTGGGGTGTACTTTTGTTAAGAAGTATCGGTCTAATCCAAATCACCCATTTTACAGATGATAACACTGAAGAAGATTATTTTGACTTGGGTCACACTGTTAACAAGTGGATTCTAACACTTCTGAACATAATGCAGTATTCTTCCTACTGTTCCATACCTCTCAAGGCCAAATTCAAGTTCCATATTTTCCATGACCACTTCAGCTTCAGTGAAACACAACAATACTCACTAAGTCCCATTCACTGGCTAAGTGTCACATGTTGTTATGGGAGAGTCTTTGCAATGTTCCTAAGATTGCATAACTGAGAGTCTTGTTTCCTCATCCAGACTGTAACGTTTATAAGGGAAAAGTCAATTTATTTTACTCCTTTGTATAAAACCACAGTGTTAAGGGGCAAACCTATGTTCTAGCCAATATCTGAGGCAGTATACCTTAATTAGGAATATAAGTTCTGGAGTCAGTCTGTACAGGTTTAAATCCCAGCTCTAATATTTCCGAGTTGGATGAACTTAGGCAAGTGACTTTATCTCTCTGAAACTCAATTTTCCTACCTGTAAAATGACAATGGCAACAGTATCTACTGTATAGAGTTTGATTGGAGGACTCAATAAGATTAAGCATGCAAAACAGTACCTGGCTCATAGTATTCACTTAGTGTCAGCTATTATTATTAGATTAATATTAGCTATACTAGACTACTCAGCATTTTTTGCAACATTCTGGTCTCTCTCTGGAGCTCCTTATCAAGTGCTGTGCACTGGTATGGTCATGCCAGTTCGTCTATGGCTGATGTTCACTTTGCTTGGTCAGGATGTCCATTTGGATTTGTTGATGTCTGCATATGTAATTATCAGAATCAAGAACATAACCACATTTTATACATTGAAATGAATTTTTCATGGTTTTATTGTTACTGAATAAAAATGCCTAGTAAATAAAGGGAAGATTGTACTTTTCCCCCCCAGATCACCACCACGAGTTATTTCTCACTTCAGAGAATCACTGCAGTCACTTAACTTTTTTTTGTTTTGAGATGGAGTCTCGCTCTGTCACTCAGGCTGGAGTGTAGTGGTGCGATCTGGGCTCACTGCAGCCTCCACCTCCCAGGTTCAAGCCATTCTCTGCCTCAGCCTCCCGAGTAGCTGGGATTACAGGCACCCACCACCACACCTAGCTAATTTTTGTATTTTTAGTAGAGACGGGGTTTTGCCATGTTGGCCAGGCTGGTCTCGAACTCCTGGCCTCAAGTGATCTTGCCACATCAGCCTCCAAAATTATTTTTAAATGCTAAAAATATTTAGCAATTAGAGTTAAAGGTTAGGGTTTGCTAAACCATAACCCTAAATATTGCTAAATATTTTAAATATAATCTCTACTCCACACATCTATCCTTTTGCTGATGCTGATTCCTATGTCTAAAATGCTTTCCTACTCCCTTTACCACAAACAAAATTTCTATTCATTCTTTTAAACCCAGCTCAACCATCTTTTTGGTGAAGACACCCTTATACTCTGCCTCCTTCTCAGAAATTTCAGGAGCAGTTCTTACTCTCTTCTCTTTGCTGATGGAGTTTTGCAGTAGTTTACTCAATTTATTTGATTCTGCCATCAGACTGGGATCGGAACCATGTCTTAATGCTTCTCTGCAGCCCTGTCACAAGCAGATATTCAGTGAAGGGCTGTGAAATAACTGCTCTCAGAACAATTGAGTTACAAGTGTTAGAGATCAGCATCACCTGGAATTCTTCCTTTCTCCTGGGTCTCCTGAAATAAAGAGTTACATCACAGTGCCCCTACCACCAACCAATAGGCTTTTCTAGGCATCACCAGTGCTTTCTTGCATGGGGGTTGGCAAGGATGACAATGATGCAAAAGGTAACCCAGGAAACAAGATAGGAAGTAACAGAGGCTTAGCTG
Source organism: Piliocolobus tephrosceles (assembly GCF_002776525.5). Lineage (NCBI taxonomy): Eukaryota > Metazoa > Chordata > Mammalia > Primates > Cercopithecidae > Piliocolobus > Piliocolobus tephrosceles. Next base: position 45,768,048 of record NC_045445.1, on the reverse strand, counting down.
AAGTGATTGGATTGCAAAGGCCAATTATATTTGTGAGCAATTTTCTCCAGAAGCTTAGGTCACAGAAGACTGTCTGTGTATAATTTTATTCTCACCATTCATTCAACAAATATTTATTAAGTGCCTACTCTGTGCTAGGTACTGTGTTAGGCATAGGTGATAGTGGCAGTATCATACAGCCATAAGTGAAACCAAGTCCTTGTTTTCCTGGTTAAAATTTAGAGGGAAGACAAACAGTAAATGAATATTACATACATATTTGTCAGGTGATCTGTATTATGGAGGAAACTAAATTGGGTAAGAGAGTAGGAAGTGTTGGGGTTAGGTTGTTATTTTATATAAGGGAGTCAGGGAAGGCCTTGCTTACAAGGGGAATTCTGAGCAGAAAACAGTGTTTTTCAAAGCACAATCTTTGGCCCAGAATCATCAGTCCTGGGAAATTGTTAGAGTTGCAAATTCTTGTCTCCTCCACGATCCACTGAATCATAAACTTTAGGGTGGGGCTCAGAAATCTGTTTTAACAAGTCCTTCAGGTGATTCTGATGCACATAATGTTTGAGAAACACTGCTATAGAAGATGAAGGAATAAGTTATGTGAATATCTGAGGAAAGAGTATTCTAGGCAAAGGGAACAGCAAGTGCAAAGGCAGTAAATGAGAGAATAGGCTTGATGTTTTGGCTACAGCAAGGAGGCCAGAATCCTGGAGTGCAGTGAATGGGGGGGATGGGATACCTGATAAAGCCAGAGTTGGAGCAAGAGCCAGATCATAGAAGATTTCATAGACCAGTGTAAGCGCTTTGCCCCTGGAAATCCACTGAAGGGCTTGGAACATGTGAGTGACACCAGTTGATTTACTTTTTAAGGGGGATTTCTCAAGCTGCCATGTGAACTGTAGTGGGGCAAGCACAGAAGCAGAAAGACCACCTAGGAGGCTGTTGTGGTAATTCAGCAGGATGATGGATGTTTATAACAGAGGGGCAGTTATAGAGTCTGACAGAAGTAAAATGATTCTAGGTATGTTTTAAAGGTAGAGCTGCTAGGATTTGCTGATGGATTGGATGTGGGATGTGACTGAAAGGGAGAAGTCAAGAATGACTCCAAAGTTTCTGTACTAGGCAACGAGAAGGATGAAATTGCCATTTATTCAGATGGAGAAAACTATTGGAGAAGCTGGCTTTGGAAGCATCAGGAATTCTGGTTTTGAGATATGTATAAGATATTCAAATGGAGGAGTTGAGTAGATAGCTGGCTATGGAAGTCTGGAATTCAAGGGAGATGCCTTAGTCAGTGTAGACTTGACTATGTTGTGGTAACAAACCTAAGATCTCAATGGTTTAGCACACAGAGTTTGATTTATCACTTATGTCATAATCCAATAAGACAAAAGCAGCTCCTCTTAGTGGCCTTCTCCAAAGGTGACTTGGATTTCCAAGCTGCTTTTGTCTAGCAACTCCACTATCTCAGATCCTAGTACCTGCTCTTAATTCCCTATTACAGGAAGTGATACATCTCTTGTGTTCATATTCCCTTTAAAATAACCAGACATACTGGAAAACCTAACAACATGGAGAGTAGGAGAGAGCAGGGTTTATCTGGAGATCACCATCTCTGCTATCATTGTTATATAAAGCCAAGGGGCTAGGTGTGGTGGCTCATGTCTGTAATCTGTAATCCCAGCATTTTGGGAAGCCAAGGCAGGGGGATTGTTTGAGCCGAGGAGTTTGAGACCAGCCTGGGCAACATGTTGATACCCCATCTCTACAAAAAAATTAGACAGGTGTGGTGGCATGTTCCTGTAGTCCCAGCTACTCAGGAGGCTGAGGCAGGAGGGTCACCGGAGCCCAGGAGTTTGAGGCTGATTGTGCCACTGCACCCAGCCTGAGTGACAGAGTGAGACCCTGTCTAAAGAAACAAAAAGGCTCCAAAGCAGATGAGATTACCAAGGGAATGAAGGTAGATGAAGGGAAGAGAATACACCCTAGAATTAAGCACTGAAGCATGTCATTGTTAAGAGAACATGAGGAGGTCCTTGAGAAGGAATCTGAGAGGGAGTAGCCAGTGAGATGAGTAAAGAACCAACATCCAGAGGGGCCCTGGAAAGCAAGGAGGAAAAAAAGTGATAAACCCAAATTGTTGACAGATTAAGTAAGACAAGATATGAAAACACACCAATGGATTTAGCAATGTGGTGATCTGTACCAGATAAATTTCAGTGGCTTAGTGTGGCTAAAAGCCAGATTGCAAGGGGTTCAATAGAGAGTGAGAAGTGAGGAACTGGAGAAATCCAGGATAGCCAATTATCTAAAGGGGTATTTGGAATGGAAGAAATGGCACTGTAGCCAAAGAGGGATATGGGGTAAGAAGTATGTTTAATTTTTTGTTAAGATTGGAGATATTGAAATATGTTAGTATTTTGAGGGAGTATGTGTTGACACAGGAGACAGATGGAAAAATTGTTGGGGGTGACTTTAAGTGTACAAGAGAGGATGGTATCTAATACACAAGTTGATGGAATGCCCTTAGGTAAGAGAATTGAAAGTTCATCCACAGTGACAGGTGGAAAGGCAGAATACATAGATACAGATGCAGGTAGGGTAGTTGATGTGGTAATGGAAGCATGCAGGCATTCTCTTTGTCATACTTATTTTTTCCTCTCAGTGAAACAAGAATCAAGGTTATCAACTGAGAATAAGAACAGGAAGGAGGTATTGGAGGTTTGCAGAGAGATAAGTTGTGACATGATCAGTTAGGAGAGCAGGGAGAAGGCATGAACTAGGGAAATGTGGCAGGACTGCAAGGCAGCTCTAAGGGCCCACTTTAGTTTGGTGGTCATTGACTTAAAGGAACATCAGTTATCAATATTGTGAGGTTTTCTGTAGACTTGTCCAGCCACATGGATACATATGTAGATTAGAGGAAGAGTTGGATTTAATCAAGGCTGGGGTCTGCTAGGTGAGGATGATAAAGGAAAAGAGGGGCAAGGGAGTCAAGGGCATATGGAAGGAAGTGATTATGATTATGGATCATAGGATCTAGGTTTCCTGTGGAAGGAACTGAGCACAGGCGGTGGGCAAGGGGCAGCAGAAAGGTAGTAGGATCAATGGATGATTGACTCTGGTGGGGTTAAAAAAATGCATCGGTTTTAGGATTGTGACTATGTCTCAGAAGAAAGAAAGTATGGTACTCTAAAGACGCTAGCCCTATTAATATTCCACACAGTGCAAAACAAGACAGTCCTTGGAATATAATAAATTCATCTTGAATTAGCACAGTAAATGATTGTTGAAATGGCTGCTCATTCCTGGTTTCATACAACATAATAAAACTGTCCCTTTTTAATAACTTTAGGTTTCTTCAAAATGTCTTTCACATAATATCTCATGTGATTTTCCATCGCAAATCTGAAATAGATATTTTAGATGTATGTGTGTGTGTAGAGACATAGACACATATGCAACATTACAACGATTTATTTATATCTTCACCTACCCTCCTAGACATTAGGTTCCTTTGAGATGAAGATCTTGGTTTCACTATAAGAGAAATCAATGGAAATCCTTTAAGCCTCAATTTCCTGAACTATAAAATAGGGATATTTTACTTTACAGGGTTTAGTGAGGTTAAATGAGTTGATGCTCTTTGTCAAGTGCTTGGTATATTGAGAATATGCTCAATCTATATCAGCTGGTATTATTTACAATTACAGTGTCTAGTACTGTGCATGAGGAATCCTAAAAGGTTCTCACTCAATGACTAATTCCCATTTTAAAGATGAGGAAATGAAAACTCAGCTGTTAAGTGACTTTTTCAGCATAGAAAATTAAGTATCAGAGTGGGGATAAGAAACCAGGTACCTTCAACTGTGTGGTTCTTGTGTTTTTGTTTTGTTTTGTTTTTGTTTATGTTGTTGTTTTTTAGTGGACCTGCTGCCACTAGTTCCAGGAATTGGCCTGAAACTTAAAAAGTCAGGAAAAGAAAGATGAGTGTTGAGAGGTGCCACTTTGGGGGTCCTTTTTATCAATATTACTCTACTTACTTCACAATATTATTTGTACTGTGTGTACATTTTCTAAATAATCTTCATATATAATTCTTATAACTACTTTTGAAACAAAGGAATTATTTTTCATATGACCATTTTCCAGATTAAAAAAACATCCTGAGTTTCAGAGAGTTGGTATCATTTGCTAGTTAAGTGAGAAAGTGAAGACAGCCAAACATCTAAAAGAGAAAAATAATACAAGATGCTGAGGTGACCTTCCTTCACCTGCCAGTGGCCTCAGGGTCCAGAAATTCTGAGGCCTCTTTGGCCAGATCAGACCGATCCTGGGGCCACATTCACAATAATGGCTACCGTGAGCATCTGTTATGTGCCTAGTTAAGCAGTTCACTTTTGTTATCACACGGAACTGTTCCACCTCCACTACGAGGTAGGCACTATTACCATTATCATTTTACAAATGAAAAAACTGATGCTTCAAGGGGTTAGTTTGCCTTCCCAAGGTCAGTCAGCTAGGGAGCAGCATAAATTCAGACCCAGGTTTGACTCAAAATCTTAGAGCTCTTCCCTTAAACCAGGCCCCCTTTAACATCACCCTACGTTGAACTTCTTGCTAATAGCAGGGAATCTGGCTTTACTTTGAGCAATTCTAAAACAAAACCTAAAACCTTTGCATTGAAATGTGAACACACACACACACACACACGCACGCACGCACACACACACACAAAACACACATTAAACCAAGCTGGGTCCTGTCCCATGTTTTATGTGCATTTGCCTTTTAAGAACAGCTCCCTGTGAGTTCATGAATGAAAGACTCTGGGAAGAGAAGGAAGTGATCTGTGAGAGCTGGCTCCCTACCATGTGGGACTTGTCACCTATACTTTATTTTAAGGAAGAAGCTGACACCAGACATTTCTGATATTTCAGGAAGCCATTTCCCTCCAACATCTGCTCAACTGTGTTCACACCATAGATAAAAACAACTGATGGCATCAGGGGTAGAAGAGGAACAGGCACGCCAGGTTTCACTTGAAAAGCTCTAGCCAGTCACTATGAACCAGGGCCTGAGGGGATGTAGTACTACCCAGTTAGACCTTAAAGTAAATTCAACAAGCAAATGCTTAAGACACAAACATGCAAACTAAATGTTGCCCATCATGTTCTTAAAATAGAAGCCTCTTTTTCCTCTGTTAGCAAGAATTTACTGAGTAGCTATGAAAGAACAACACTTCCCAAGGCTAGTCATAGGGAGCATGTGAGGAACATTCAGATTTAGCAAATAAAAAGACAGGATGCACATTAAGCTTGAATTTCAGAGAAACCACAAGTAACATTTTAGTATGAGTATGTCCCCAATTAGTATATGTTCCATGCAATATTTGGGGATATACTTACACTTAAGATCTATTTGTTATTTATCTGCAATTCATATTTGACTGAGTCTCATCTATTTCGTCTGAAAACCCTACAAGTAGCATCATGGCACACTTGTGTGACAAATTCAGTTATGAAGTGTGTCAAAAGTAATTGTTAGTAATAATAGTTAAAATACAAATTCTTCACCTTAATTTTTCAGAAAATTAAGAGGGGATTCATGTTTCTTTCTGTAATTGGTCACTCCTACTCATTTGCATTCTGATATGCTTTCCAAAGTAGGAGGGGAAAGTAGATTTATAACTAACATTGCAATGATTAAATTTATTCATTTACTTAGCAAGTATTTATTGAGTGCCTGCTGTTAACTGGCCTGCTGTGTGCTTGCTAGACAATCTTTAATGCACACCTGCTATGTATAATGGCACTATGTTGGGCACTATGGAAAAAAGACAAATATTTAGAAAACATGTTACTTGCACTCAGGAAACTAAAAGCTTGATACAGGAGATAACTGCAGTCAAAAGGAGAAAGTGAGAAGTATCATCGGAGAAGATAAAAATTTATCCTTCTAAAACTTGGATGTGATTGTTCTGTCTTCCCTCAAAAGCCTTTGATAGCTCCCCATTACCCACAAAGTTCAAAATTTAAGCATGACATTTAAGGGCACTCAGACTTAGGCTCAACCTACCATTGCAAGTCCACCTGTCACCCCCTCTAGTCATAGAGGTCTATTTATTATTATTCCATTTTCCTGGAATACCTTTCATGTTTCATCCATTTCTCTGGAAATTCTAGTCACATCCATTCTTTTTCCTTTTTGTAAAAACTGTACTGAGATAGAACTCATATATCACACAATTCATACATCCTTTCTTAACTTTCACTTTCTGTCTTTTCCAACAATAGCACTGCTAATGTTTCACTGTTATATTTGTTGCTCACTCTAACAGCCTCCCTTTTTGACTACTTTAGAGAAACTGTGGCAATAGTTTTCCAATAAAAATATTCAAAATTATTTCAGGTGATTGAGCCGGGCCTCAATTTCCTCAGTTGCACAATGCGTGGAGAAACTGCATGTCCTTCTACATCCTGTGAGCTTGCTCTTGCTACTAGACCTTAAGTATGCAGTGAGTGTCATGGCCTTCAGTGGCTTGGCACAGAGCCTGTCTGCTAATTTATAACATGATAACGTTAGGAAAATCATTACAAGTTGAAAACAAAATCCTTTAATGTTCCTAGTTGGGAGATTAAGAATTTTGTTTTTAAGGCCGGGCACGGTGGCTCACGCCTGTAATCCCAGCACATTGGGAGGCTGAGGCGGGTGGATCACGAGGTCAGGAGATCGAGACCACCCTGGTTAACACAGTGAAACCCCATCTCTACTAAAAACACAAAAAAATTAGCTGGGCGTGGTGGCAGGCGCCTGTAGTCCCAGCTACCCAGGAGGCTGAGGCAGGAGAATGGTGTGAACCCGAGATGCGGAGCTTGCAGTGAGCGGAGATCTCACCATGGCACTCCAGCCTAGGCGACAGAGCGGGACTCCGTCTCAAAAAAAAAAAAAAAACAAAAATTTGTTTTTAAACCTACAGAAATAAGAAGGGTTGGGATTCCAGGACAGAGACTGTGTCCCATTAGAAATATCCTGACAGACTGTCTCCTCTGTTATTAAGTCCAAATGGTTAAGGGCAGTTCCATTTCTGTCTTTTGGACTAGTGGGACACAGTCTAACAAATGCCTAGTTGAGACAGATGGTGAGTTCATGTGTGTAGTTCTTCAGTAGTAGCAGTTATTAGGAAACAGAATAGAAGACAAATACAGGTCATTTCCACATTTAACACACAAACAGGCAAACTAACTGTTGCCCATAATGTTCTTAAAATAGAAGCCTCTTTTTCCTCTGTTAGTAAGAATTTACTGAGTAGCTATGAAAGAACAACACTTCCCAAGGCTAGTCACAGGGAGCATGTGAGGAACACTCAGATTTAGCAAATAAAAATACAGGATGCACATTAAGCTTGAATTTCAGAGAAACCACAAGGAACTTTTTAGTATGAGTATGTCCCAAATTAGTATATGTTCCATGTAATATTTGGGGATATACTTACACTTCAGATCTATTTGTTATTTAACTGCGATTCAAACAACAAATTCTGTTGTTAATTATGTACAAGGCTTACATGTGTTGATAAGGCAAAAGATGTTTTAACTTGCTCACAGACGGGGAAAGATGACATGTGGAGAAGACTAACTAGGAAAGTTGAATGCCTCATAGAAAATCCATCCCTCCTGACTAGGGGGAAAAATCAGAAGGAAAAAAAAATCCTACGAAGTACAAAACTCAGCAAATACACCAGGACCTCTGTCTTCACTTGCCAAGAACAACATATTACTTTTACCTATTTTTTGGCTGCAATTTTAAGCTGTAAATACTTTCAGAAGTTAATTTTCAATTTTGCTTGCAGCATGAGCAAGACAAACCAACTTGTCACGTATGCCTACATTTCTAAAATTAGGAGAAACAGCCCTAATCCCTTCTTATAGGCAGAAAATAGAAACAAGTCAAGTAGTCTACTTAGTTGGTGGGAACGGACTTTAAAAAGCATCGTGCTAGAAAAAAAGCACTGTATGTCATAAAGAAACTTCAAACTCCAGTTTAAGCTTTTGGGGCATAATCAAAGCCATAGGTGAAGGAGTGGTCCAGTATTTTTGTCTCTAATTCCATATTTCATGACTTCAAAGCTCATCTACTTTTCTTTTTGTTTCTAAGCACAGTGAGATGCAAAACTAATTTTTAAAAGCCCTTCTGTGGCAAGACTTTATCTTTGGTAATTCCTGTGCAAGACATAAACTACCAAATCTCATTGCAGAAGAAGTAGAAAATCCTAGTAGTCCCTTATCTATTAAATAAATTGAATTTGCAGTTAAAAACCTTCCAATAAAGGAAACTCCTGGGCTAGATGTCCTTACTGGTGATTTCTACCAACATTTAAGGAATAAATATATTGATCCTACACACATTCTCCCAGAAAATCGAAGATGAGGGATTTTCTTTTCTCCTCCCTCCCTCCCTTCTTTCTTTCTTTCCCTCCCTCCCTCCCTCCCTCCCTCCCTCTCTCTCTCTCTCTCTCTGCCCCTCCCCCTCCCTCTCTCCCTCTCTTTCTTTCTTTCCAGAGGAGACAGAGTCTCTGTCACCCAGGCTGGAGTGCAGCACTCTGCCTCCTGAGTTCACGCCATTCTCCTGCCTCAGACTCCCGAGTAGCTGGGACTACAGGCGCTTGCCACCATGCCCGGCTAATTTTTGTATTTTAGTAGAGACAGGGTTTCACCGTGTTAGCCAGGATGGTCTCAATCGCCTGACCTCGTGATCCACCCGCCTCGGCCTCCCAAAGTGCTGGGATTACAGGCGTGAGCCATGGCGCCCGGCCGACAGATGAGGGATTAATTTCTAACTCACTCTGTGAGTCCAGCATTACCCTTACAGACCAATATTTTTCAGGGATAGAGATATAAAAATTCTTTAAAAAATTCACAAAATTGAACGTAACAATATATAGAAATGATGGTACATTGAGACCAAGTTCAGTTTATTCCAGGAATGGTAGTTCGGTTTAACATCTAAAAATTAGTCAGTGTAACTCACCATATTAGCAGACCAAAAAGAAAAAAAAAAAAGCCTGTGATTATCTCAATAGATGCAGGAAGAGAATTTGAAAAAATCCAGCCTCTACTGTGATAAAAACTCAAAGCAAACTAGAGATAGAAGGGAACTTCTTCAACCTGCTAAAAGGCATCTATAGAAAACACTACAGATATCACTGAATGCTTTCCCTGCTAAGATTGGGGGCAAGGCAAAGATGTCCACATTTACACTTCTATTCAACATTGTGCTAGAGTTTCTCGCCAGTATAAAAAAGGCATCCAAATTCAAAAGGAAGATGCAAAACAAGTCTTTATTTACAGATAACATGATCTATATAAAATATAGCATGAAATCTACAAAAAAGCTACTAGAACTAGTAAGTGAGTTTAGTAATGCTGGATGATACAAGATCAATATACAAAAATTAGTTGCATTTCTGTAAACTAGCAACAAACAATTGGAAACTGAAATAAAAATGCCATATGATAACATCAAATATATAAAACACTTAGGAATAAATCTGACAAAAGATGTGCAGTGCCTTTGCATGGCAAACTTAATTGCTGAGAAAATTAAAGAAGGCTTAAATAAATGGAAAGATATCATTATGATATCAATTTTCCCCCAACTGATGATCATAAACTCAGTGCAATTTGAAAATATATATGAAAATCCAAAGGATCTAGCATAGCCCAAACAACTTAGAAAAAGCTGTAAGATTTACAGGACCTACTTCAAGACTTATTGTGAAGCTACAGCAATCAAGAGAGTGTAAAGATAGACAAATGTATGAATGAAACAGGATAGAGTCCAGAAATAGATCCACAAATATATAGTCAACTGATTTTTGACAAAGGTGCAGTGATAGTCCAGTAGAGAAAGAATAGTCTTAAACAAATGGTGCTGAAACAATTGGACATTCAATATGCAAAATAAACACATGATTAACTTTGATCTATACTTGACACTATGTACAAAAATTAACTCAAAATGTATTGTAGATATAAATATAAGCCTGAGACTTTAAAATTTGCAGTAGAAAAATTAGGAGAAAATCTTTGTCCTCTTAGATTAAGGAGAGATTTTGATACACCAGAAACTTGAAGTATGAAAGAAAAATAATGAAGAAATTGGACATCACCTAAATTAAAACTTACTTTTTGAAAGATATTCTTTTTTTTTTTTTTTGATATGGAGTCTCGCTCTGTCACCCAGGCTGGAGTGCAGTGGCGCACGGTCTCTGCTCACTGCAAGCTCCGCCTCCCAGGTTCAAGCCATTCTCCTGCCTCAGCCTCCCAAGTAGCTGGGACTACAGGCGCCGGCCACCACGCCCAGCTAATTTTTTGTATTTTTTTTAGTAGAGACGAGGTTTCACCATGTTAGCCAGGATGGTCTCGATCTCCTGACCTTGTGATCCACCCACCTTGGCCTCCCAAAGTGCTGGGATTACAGGCTTGAGCCACCATGCCCAGCCTGAAAGATATTCTTATGAGAATGGAAAGATAAGCTCTAGACTGAGAGAAAATATTTGCATATTACATATCTCAGGGGTCTCCAACTCCCAGGACACAGACCCGCACCTGTCTGTGGCCTGTTAGCAACTGGGCTGCACAGCACGAGGCGAGCAGCGAGCATGTGAGCACCTGAGCTCTGCATCCTGTCAGATAGACGATGGCATTAGATTCTCATAGGATCGCAAATCCTGTTGAAAACTGCACATGCAAGAAATCTAGGTTGCATGCTCCTTATGAGAATCTAACTAATGCCTGATGATCTGAGGTGGAATAGTTTCATCCTGTAAGCATCCCTCGCCCCACACCCCACACCCCAGTCCCGTCTATGGAAAAACTGTTTTCCACAAAACCAGTCCCTGGTGCCCAAAAGGTTGGGGACTGATGACATATCTCATATGGCAGCAGTCCCCAGCCGGTCCCAGGGGTTGGGGACCTCTGTCATACAGGGCTATTGGTACAGGCAGCATCATGAATGAGTATCAAAATAATTATGCTGAGTAAAAAGCATAATTATTTTGTAATTATGTAGAAAAGCACACATATTTTATATTTACGTTTCCATATAATTCTAGCCAATTAAAATTTATCTATAGTGACAGAAAACAGATTTGTTATTGCCCAAGGATGGGGGCTGGCAGAGAGGGGTGAGAGAAGGTATCACAAAGGAACATGGAGGAACTTTTGCAGATAATGGACATGTTCATTATCTTGATTGTGGTGATGCTTTCATGCTTGTACATATTTGTCTAAACTTATTAAATTGTACAGTTTAAATATGTTCAGTTTACTATAAGTCAGCTATATCTCAGTAACACTGTTAAAAAAAAAACAAAAAACACAACAAAGGGACTCAGAAGTCATTCTGAATAGGCTCCCACTGCCCAAATAAGTGATGGCCTGAACATCAAGAATGACAACTGCATTCAATTAAATTTGTAAAATATTTAGAACTTCATGAGTCCATAATGGTATCCTACACACAAAACACCCCTCACAGGTCACTTTTGGAGGATGCCAGGGAAATAATTATATTTTAAATTTGTTAAAATAAAAGGATAGTGGAATCAAGCATTCATCCTGCCTTTCCTAAATGAACTATAACTCAGGATAACCATAACAATTAATGAAGGGATGTTTCTCCTAAGTGAAGTATTCAGGTGCTGTATGCATAAGAAAAGACAGAATTATAGAATCAACATTTGCAAATCCCAATGAAGTAATGGATTGAGGTAATGGATATCAACAGCTGCTAGTATTTCAGAAAGAAGATGAAGCAGACATTGCAGACATTTTGTACATCAATAATGATGGAAGAATAAAACACTACCTGATTAAACAGTTTTGCAGAAAGAGACGAAGGGGAAGAGGGGGAGGAAGGGGAAGAGGGAAAGGGGGAGAGCAGGAGGGAGGCAGAGATGAAGAGGAAGAGAAAGAGAGAGAGAAATGGAATATGATCAAGTTTCTAGATCTAACTACCAACACTTTACAATACCAACACCAACCAATACCAATACCAACCAATACCAATACCAACACCAACCAACAAATCAAAACTGTGGGAAACTTACAAGACAAAATGATCCAGTTTTTTCAACAAAAGATTCCAGGGATAAAAAAGAGAGATTGAGGAGAAGCAACAGGTTAAAGCCATTATGAACAACAGTATGGAGATGCCTCAAAAAATTAGAAATAGAACTACTACATGATCTAGCAATTCCAAAGGAATATGAAATATCCAAAGGAAATGAAATCATGTTAAAGAGATATCTGTGATCCCAGATTTATTGCAGCACTATTCACAATAGCCAAGATATGAAGTCAACCTAAGTGTCCATCATTGGATGGATGGATAAATAAAATGTAGTACATATATACACGGAGAAATGCTACTCAGCCATAAAAAGAACAAAATCTTCTCATTTGCAACAACACGGATAAGCCTAGATGATATTCTGTTAAGTGAGATAAGTCAAACACAGAACAAATATCACATGATCTCATGTATGGAATCTAAAAGAAGTTGATCTTACAGAAGTAGAGAGTAAAATAATGGTTACTAGAGGCTAAGGAGAGTGGGAGGGGGGCTGCGAATGATGGGGAGAAGTTGGTCAATGGATACAAAGTTATAGTTAGAGAAGAGGAATAAGTTCTAGTGTTCTATTGCACAGTAGGGTGACTGCAGTCAAAAGTAATATTTTGTATAGTTCAAAATAGCTAGAATAGAGGAATTTGAATGTCTTACCACAAAGAAATGATAAGTGTTTGAGGTGATGGATATGTTAATTACCAGGATTTGATCATTACACAATTTATATATGTATGGAAACATCCCACTATACCCTATAAGTATGTACAATTATGAGTGAATTTAAAAACAAAATAAAACTTAAAAAATACAATGACCTAAGAGACTTATCATCCAGTCACAGTGTAGGGACTTTATTTGGATACTCAATTGTAAGGAAGCAAATCCATTTATAAAACAATGGGGAAATATGAACATTGTCTGGATATTTGATTATATTGTATTATTGTCAATTTCGTTGGTGTGATAATGGGATTTTGGATGTTTCCATAACTTACTTTTAAGAGATACTTAATGAAATATAGAGGATGGTAGTGCCATTTGCTGAGATGGGCAAGCATGGAATAGGACTAATTTGTGTGTATGTGCGTGAGTGTGCACATGTAGAAAATGAGTTTGGTTTTGGACATGCTGAGTTTGAAATATCTGTGAATGGCCAGGAAAATATGTCTAAACAGTTATATATATATGGGCTTGGAGCTTGGAAGAGAGATTTGGGATAGAACATACAATTATGCAAGGATAAGTTTGTGCAGAGAGTGAAAGAGTTCTGGGAAAAAGCCCTGAGGAACATCTACCTTAAAGATCTGTGCAGAGGAAGTAGGGTTCAAATTTATATGGATACAAAGCAGAATGGGACAAAGACTCTGCCACTGGGGAGTTCAAACTTTAACCAGGGATACACATTCAATTAAATTCTATAGGCCTGGTCCTGGCCCAGACACTAGGCAGAAGACACTACTTTGAAAATATTCATGTGCTGTCATGCATGGCTCTCCAAGTACTCTATGAGCATTAATTAGTCTTATCTCTAAAAAGACTGTAAATGACTCCAGTGCAGAGAGTCAGAGAAGAGCTTGCATCCTTGGGAATAAGTGGAATTCACTACATTTTAAGGACATGATCCTTCCCTGAAATACCCAGGGCTGGACTTTTAAATGGGTGATGAATGCAAACTAGGTACTGATAGAGCCTGAAAACTGAGTAGGCAATCCTGGAAACCAGGAGGTGGAAGGCAGGGGGCAGGTAACTGCCACCAGCCCATATATTCAATTTCTAATTTGGCCCAAATCAAGTTGTCAGAGATACACGTGGTCTCAGCAGGAGCATCTGTGTGCCCGTTTTCACTCCACAGCTATACCAAATCATTTTTCCAACCCTAGCTTGGGTTCCAGAGATTAAGCCAAGTTTAGGGGAAATGCTGGCAAATCTGAGGTTTCTTATATCATCACAACTATGTCATTACACTCTGTGCACAAAGCTAAGATTCAATGAATGTTTATTGAATTAACATATTGAGTAGATGTAACCAAACAGGATAGTCTAAAGTAAAGAGGGGAATCTATTTTTACCTCTATTTTTGCAAGGTTTCTCCTTCTGGATTAAATCAATTTCCCACTTGCAGATGAATGTCTGAGTGTGCTTAGTTATCATCAGGTGTAAAGGACATCATGAAATGCCCCTGGGTGCTTTTCTTGTGGCTTTATTTTCCCGCCTTGACCTACCTTTGTCAATGTGTTTTGTCACATTTTGCCACATTTTGCAAATTTCTTTGTACAGAGGTCTCTTCTAAATATTCCCAGAGCCTAGCACTGTGCTTCGTACATTAGTAGGTGGTTGATATTAGTTTGGGATCTCCAGATAATATAGCCAAAATGATATTTGTGTGTGTTTGTGTGTATGTACACTCCTGTCACTCAATAACTAGGATACATTCTGAGAAATACATCCTTAAGCAATTTTGTCATTGTGCAAACATCATAGCATACTTACACAAACTTAGATGGTATAGCCTACTACAAGCTAGGCTATATTTTATAGTCTATTGGTCTTAGGATAAAACATGTACAGCATGTTACAGTACTGAATACTTCAGGCAACTGAAACACGATGTTAAGTAATTGTGTGTTTAAATATATCTGAACATTAAAAAGGTACAGAAAGATACAGCATTAAAATATTATGGAACCACTGTTTTATATGCCATCCATCCTTGACCAAAGCATTGTTTGTGGCACATGACTGTATTTATATTAAGGAATTAGCCCACTCAATTGTGGGAACTAGCAAGTCTGAAATCTGCAGGGCAGGCTGGCAGGGTAGAGACCCAGGGAAGAGATGACGTTGCCGTCTAGAGTCCAAAGGCAGTTTAGAGGCAGAATTCCTACTTTGTCAGGGGATCTCAGTCTTTTTCTCTTGAGGCCTTCAACTAATTGGATGAGGTCCACCCACATTATGGAGGGTAATCTGCTTTACACAAAGTCTACTGATTTATTGGTTTTTATAGATTTAGAGGGTACAAGTGCAGTTGCGTTACATGAATATGTTGAGTAGCGGTGAAGTCTGGGTTTTTGGTGTTACCCACCACCCGAATAGTATACATTGTACCCAATAGGTAGTATTTCATCCTTCACCCCACTTCTACACTGCAACCTTTTGGAGTATCCAATGTCTATTATTCCTTTCTGTATGTCCATGTCTAACTCATTTTTTATCTCCCACTTATGAGTGAGAATATGTGGTTTTTGACTTTCTATTTCTGAGTCATTTCACTTAGGAAAATGGCCTCCAGTTCCATCCATGTTGCTGCAAAAGATATGATTCCATTTTTTTTGTGTGTGGCTGTCATTCGATGGGATATATACCACATTCTTTTTATACAAACATCCATTGATGGACATTTAGGTTGTCTATGACTTTGCTGTTGTGAATAGTGCAATGATTTCTTTTCCTTTTGGTAGATACCCAGTAGTGAGATTGCTGGACACACAGTAGTGGTAGTTCTATTTTTAGTTCTTTGAGAAACTTCCATACTGCTTTCCATACCAGTTGTACTCATTTACATTCCCACCAACAGAGTATAAGCATTCTTTTCTCTGCATCCTCACCAACATCTGTTGTTTCTTGCCTTTTAAATAATAGCCAGACTGCTGTAAGAAGATATCTCATTGTGGTTTTAATTTGCATTTCTCTGATGATTAGTGATCTTGGGCATGTTTTCATGTTTGTTGGTCACCTGCATTTCTTCTTTTGAAAAAAAAAAAAAATTTGTTCATGTCCTTTGCTCATTTTTAACAGAGTTATTTGTTAGTTTTTTTTTTTTTTTAATTTAGTTCCTTGTTGATTCTAGATATTAGCCCTTGACTGGAGGCATAGTTTGCAAATATTTTCTCCCATTCCATAGGTTGTCTTTTTATTCTCTCAATTATTTCTTTTGCTGTGCAGAAGATTTTTAGTTGCATTAAGTCCCATGTGTCTATTTTTGTTTTTGTTATGTTTGCTTCTGAGGATTAGTAATACATTTTTCACCTAGGATAATGTTCAGAAGTATTTTTCCTAGTTTTTTTTTTTTAGAGTTTTTGTAGTTTGAGATCTTACATTTAATCTATCTTGAGTTAATTTTAGGATATGGTGATAGATGTGGGTTCAGTTTCATTCTTCTGCATATGCTGTTCAATTTTTCCAGCCTTATTTATTGAAAGAGGGTCCTTTCCCCAATGAATATTATTGTCAATTTTGTCAAAGATCAGTTGGTTGTAGGTATGTGGCCTTTCTGCTGGGTTCTCTACTCTATTCCACTAATCTATGTGTCTATTTTTAAACTAGAACTATGCTACATCATCATCAAGTGGGTTTTATTCCAGGGATGCAAAGATGGTTCAATATGCAAATCAATAAATGTGATTAACCACATAAACAGAATTTTAAAAAATCATATAATCATTTCAATAGATGCAGAAAAAACATTCAATAAAATCCAGCATCCCTTCATGAGAAAAACCCTCAACAAACTAGGTAGAGAAGGAACGTACCTCAAAATAACAAAAGCCATACATGACAAACCCACAGTCAACATCATATTGAACAGGAAAAAGTTAAAAGGATTCCCTTTAAGAACGAGAACAAGACAAGTATGCCCACTTTCACCACTCCTATTCAACATAGTACTGGAAGTCCTAGCTAGAGCACTTAGGCAATAGAAGGAAAAAAAGGCATCCAAATTGGAGGAGAGAAAGTCAAATTATCTGTGTTCAGTGATGATACGATCTTATATCTAAAAACCTAAAAGACTCTTAGATTTGATAAATGACTTCAATAAATTTGCAAAATATAAAATCAATGTGACAAAATTAGTAGTGTTTCTATATACCGATAACAGTAAAGCTGAGAACCAAGTCAAGAACTCAATCCCATTAACAGTAGTTACAAAACAATACCTAGGAATACATTTAACCAAGGAGGTAAAATATTTCTACAAGGAGAACTAAAAAACACAAAACACTGGTGAAAGAAATTGTAGATGACACAAACAAACAGAGAAACAACCCATGCTCATGGATTGAAAGAATCAATTTTGTGAAAATGATCATACTGCCTAAAGCAATCTACAGATTCAATGCAATTTCTATTAAATTATCTACATCATTTTTAACAGAATTAGAAAAAACAATTCTAAAATTCATATGGAACCATAAAAGGGCCTGAATAGCCAAAGGAATCCTAAGCAGAAAGTATAAAGTTGGAGTTACCACATTACCTGACTTCAAATTATACTGCAGTCTCCTGATTTAAGTGTTCATCACATCTTAAAAATATCTTTACAATAACACCTAGACTAGTATTTGACCAAACATCTGGTCATGATAGCCTAGCCAAGTCGACACATAAAATTACCCACCACAGTGGTTATAAACTAGAACTGAAATCACCTGTGAACTGCCTGCATTTGCATATTTACTTCTGAACATCAAGTAGTGAATACAGTGGGCACACAGATATTAGGGAACACCAGGTCATTAGTTCATTTCTTTTTTTTGTATACATAATTATTTATTCAGTCCTGGAATATTGATTTCAGATTGTTGGCCTTGTGAGAAACAAATATAATGTCTTTTTACAGTTCCTTTTTTTTTCTTTAGTCTTACAGTCTCCACTCATTTCCAAAGTTACTTAGGTTGACACTTCTTTTTCCCTATTATTTTCAGTGACATCATTTTATACACTTTTTTTCTTTTTTTTATTATACTTTAAGTTCTAGGGTACATGTGCACAACATGCAGGTTTGTTACATATGTATACATGTGCCATGTTGGTGTGCTGTACCCATTAACTCATCATTTACATTAGGTATATCTCCTAGTGCTATCCTCCTCGTCCACCCAACCCCATGACAGGCCCCGGTGTGTGATGTTCCCCACCCTGTGTCCAAGTATTCTCATTGTTCAATTCCCACCTATGAGTGAGAACATGTGGTGTTTGGTTTTTTGTCCTTGTGATAGTTTGCTGAGAATGATGGTTTCCAGTTTCATCCATGTCCCTACAAAGGACATGAACTCATCCTTTTTTATGGCTGCATAGTATTCCATGGTGTATATGTGCCACATTTTCTTAATCCAGTCTATCATCAATGGACATTTGGGTTGGTTCCAAGTCTTTGCTACTGAGAATAGTGACACAATAAACATACGTGTGCATGTGTCTTTATAGCAGCATGATTTACAATCTTTTGGATATATACCCAGTAATGGGATGGCTGGGTCAAATGGTATTTCTAGTTCTAGATCCTTGAGGAATCACCACACTGTCTTCCACAATGGTTGAACTAGTTTACAGTCTCACCAAGAGTGTAAAAGTGTTCCTATTTCTCCACATTCTCTCCAGCACCTGTTGTTTCCTGACTTTTTAATGATTGCCATTCTAACTGGTGTGAGATGGTATCTCATTGTGGTTTTGATTTGCATTTGTCTGATGACCAGCGATGATGAGCATTTTCTCATGTGTCTGCTGGCTGCATAAATGTCTTCTTTTGAGAAGTGTCGGTTCATATCCTTTGCCCACTTTTTGATGGGGTTGTTTTTTTCTTGTAAGTTTGTTTGAGTTCTTTGTAAATTCTGGATATTAGCCCTTTGTCAGATGGACAGATTGCAAAAATTTTCCCCCATTCTGTAGGTTGCCTGTTCACTCTGATGGTAGTTTCTTTTGCTGTGCAGAAGCTCTTTAGTTTAATTAGATCCCATTTGTCAATTTTGGCTTTTGTTGCCATTGCTTTTGGTGTTTTAGACATGAAGTCCTTGCTCATACCTATGTCCTGAATGGTATTGCCTAGGTTTTCTTCCAGGGTTTTTATGGTTTTAGGTCTAACATTTAAGTCTTTAATCCATCTTTAATTAATTTTTGTATAAGGTGTAAGGAAGGGATCCAGTTTCAGCTTTCTACATATGGCTAGCCAGTTTTCCCAGCACTATTTATTAAATAGAGAATGCTTTCCCCATTTCTTGTTTTTGTCAGGTTTGTCAAAGATCAGATGGTTGCAGATGTGTGGTATTATTTCTGAGGGCTCTGTTCTGTTCCACTGATCTATATCTGTGTTTTAGTACCAGTACCATGCTGTTTGGTTACTGTAGCATTGTAGTATAGTTTGAAGTCGGGTAGTGTGATGCTTCCAGCTTTGTTCTTTTGGCTTAGGATTGTCTTGGCAATGCAGGCTCTTTTTTCGGTTCTATATGAACTTTAAAGTAGTTTTTTCCTATTTTGTGAAGAAAGTCATTGGTAGTTTGATGGGGATGGGATTGAATCTATAAACTACCTTGGGCAGTATGGCCATTTTCATGACATTGATTCTTCCTATCCATGGGCATGGAATGTTCTTCCATTTGTTTGTGTCCTCTTTTATTACATTGAGCAGTGGTTTATAGTTCTCCTTGAAGAGCTCCTTCACATCCCTTGTAAGTTGGATTCCTAGGTGTTTTATTCCCTTTGAAGCAATTGTGACTGGGAGTTCACTCATGATTTGGCTCTCTGTTTGTCTGTTATTGGTGTATAAGAATGCTTCTGATTTTTGCACATTGATTTTGTATCCTGAGACTGCTGAAGTTGCTTATCAGCTTAAGGAGATTTTTGGGCTGAGATGATGGGGTTTTCTAAATATACAATCATGTCATCTGTGAACAGGGACAATTTGACTTCCTCTTTTCCTCATTGAATACCTTTTATTTCTTTCTCCTGCCTGATTGACCTGGCCAGAACTTCCAACACTATGTTGAATAGGAGTGGTGAGAGAGGGCATCCCTGTCTTGTGCCAGTTTTCAAAGGGAGTGCTTCCAGTTTTCGCCAATTCAGTATGATATTGACTGTAGGTTTGTCATAAATAGCTCTTATTATTTTGAGATACATTCCATCAATACCGAATGTATTGAGAGATTTTAGCATAAAGGGCTATTGAATTTTGTCACAGGCCTTTTCTGCATCTATTGAGATAATCATGTGGTTTTTGCCTTTGATTCTGTTTATATGCTGGATTGTGTTTGTTGATTTGCGTATGTTGAACCAGCCTTGCATCCCAGGGATGAAGCCCACTTGATCATGGTGGAAAAGCTTTTTGATGTGCTGCTGGATTCAGTTTTCCAGTATTTTATTGAGGATTTTTGCATTGATGTTCATCAGGGATACTGGTCTAAAATTCTCTTTGTTGTGTCTCTGAGAGGCTTTGGTATCAGGATGATGCTGGCCTCATAAAATGAGTTAGGGAGGATTCTCTCTTTTTCTATTGGTTGAAATAGTTTCAGAAGGAATGGTTCCAGCTCCTCCTCGTACCTCTGGTAAAATTCGGCTGTGAATCAGTGTGGTCCTGAACGTTTATGTTGGTAGGCTATTAATTATTGCCTCAATTTCAGAGCATGTTGTTGGTCTATTCAAGGATTCGACTTGTTCCTGGTTTAGTCTTGGGAGGGTGTATGTGTCCAGGAATTTATCCATTTCTTCTAGATTTTCTAGTTTATTTGCATAGAGATGTTTATAGTATTCTCTGATGGTAGTTTGTATTTCTGTGAGATCGGTGGCGATATCCCCTTTATCATTTTTTATTGCACCTATTTGATTCTTCTCTCTTTTCTTCTTTGTTAGTTTTGCTAGCAGTCTGTCAATTTTGTTGATCTTTTCAAAAAACCAGCTTCTGGATTCACTGATTTTTTGAAGGGTTTTTTGTGTCTCTATCTCCTTCAGCTCTGCTCTGATCTTAGTTATTTCTTGCCTTCTGCTAGCTTTTGAATGTTTTTGCTCTTGCTTCTCTAGTTCGTTTAATTTTGATGTTAGGGTGTCAATTTTAGATCTTTCCTGCTTTCTCTTGTGGGCATTTAGTGCTATAAATTTCCCTCTACACACTGCTTTAAATGTGTCCCAGAGATTCTGGTATGTTGTATCTTTGTTCTCATTGGTTTCAAAGAACATCTTTATTTCTGCCTTCATTTCATTATATACCCAGTAGTCATTCAGGAGCAGGTTGTTCAGTTTACATGAAGTTGAGCAGTTTTGAGTGAGTTTCTTAATCCTGAGTTCTAGTTTGATTGCACTGTGGTCTGAGAGACAGTTTGTTATAATTTCTGTTCTTGTACATTTGCTGAGGAGTGCTTTACTTCCAACTATGTAGTCAATTTTGGAATAAGTGCAATGTGGTGCTGAGAAGAATGTATATTCTGTTGATTTGGGGTAGAGAGTTCTGTAGATGTCTATTAGGTCCACTTGGTGCAGAGTTGAGTTCAATTCCTGGATATCCCTGTTAACTTGCTGTCTCATTGATCTGTCTAATGTTGTCAGTGGGGTGTTAAAGTCTCCCACTATTATTGTGTGGGAGTCTAAGTCTCTTTGTAGGTGTCTAAGGACTTGCTTTATGAATCTGGGTGCTCCTGTATTAGATGCATATATATTTAGGATATTTAGCTCTCCTTGTTGAATTGATCTCTTTATCATTATGTAATGGCCTTCTTTGTCTCTTTTGATCTTTGTTGGTTTAAAGTCTGTTTTATCAGAGACTACGATTGCAACCCCTGCCTTTTTTTGTTTTCCATTTGCTTGGTAGCTCTTCCTCCATCCCTTTATTTTGAGCCTATGTGTGTCTCTGCACGTGAGATGGGTCTCCTGAATACAGCACACTGATGGGTCTTGATTCTTTATCCAGTTTGCTAGTGTGTGTCTTTTAATTGTAGCATTCAGCTCATTTACATTTAAGGTTAATATTGTTATGTGTGAATTTTATCCTGTCATTATGATGTTAGCTGATTATTTTGCTCACTAGTTGCTGCAGTTTCTTCCTAGCATCGATGGTGTTTACAATTTGGCATGTTTTTTTAGTGGCTGGTACTGGTTGTTCCTTTCCATGTTTAATGCTTCCTTCAGGAGCTCTTGTAGGGCAGGCCTGGTGGTGACAAAATCTCTCAGCATTTGCTTGTCTGTAAAGGATTTTATTTCTCCTTCACTTATGAAACTTAGTTTGGCTGGAAATGAAATTCTGGGTTGAAAATTCTTTTATTTAAGAATGTTGAATATTGGCCCCACTGTCTTCTGGCTTGTACAGTTTCTGCTGAGAGATCTGCTGGTAGTCTGATGGGCTTCCCTTTGTGGATAACCCGACCTTTCTCTCTGGCTGCCCTTAACAGTTTTTCCTTCATTTCAACTTTGGTGAATCTGACAATTATGTGTCTTGGAGTTGCTCTTCTCGAGGAGTATCTTTGTGGCATTCTCTGAATGCCACGAGTATCTTTGTGGGGTTCTCTGGTATTTCCTGAATTTGAATGTTGGCCTGCCTTGCTAGGTTGGGGAAGTTCTCCTGGATAATATCCTCAAGAGTGTTTTACAAATTGGTTCCTTTCTCCCTGTCACTTTCAGGTACACCAGTCAGACATAGATTTGGTCTTGTTACATAGTCCCATATTTCTTGGAGGCTTTGTTCATTTCTTTTTAATCTTTTTTCTCTAAACTTCTCTCTCACTTCATTTCATTCATTTGATCTTCAGTCACTGATACCCTTTCTTCCAGTTGATCGAATCGTCTACTGAAGCTTGTGCATTCATCATGTAGTTCTCGTGCCATGGTTTAAGGACTTCTGTACACTGGTTATTCTAGTTAGCAGTTCATCTAATCTTTTTTCAAGGTTTTTAGCTTCTTTGTGATGGGTTTGAACTTCCTCCTTTAGCTCGGAGAAATTTGATCTTCTGAAGCCTTCTTCTCTCAACTCGTCAAAGTCTTTCTCTGTCCAGCTTTGTTCTGTTGCTGGCGAGGAGCTGCATTCCTTTGCAGGGGGAGAGGTGCTCTGAATTTTAGAATTTTCAGCTTTTCTGCTCTGTTTTATCCCCATCTTTGTGGTTTTATCTACCTTTGGTCTTTAGTGATGGTGACGTACAGATGGGGTTTTGGTGTGGATGTCCTTTCTGTTTGTTAGTTTTCCTTCTAACAGTCAGGACCCTCAGCTGCAGGTCTGTTGGAATTTCCTGGAGGTCCCCTCCCGATCCTGTTTGTCTGGGTATCAGCAGTGGAGGCTGCAGAACAGCGAATATTGCTGAAAAGTAGATGTTGCTGTCCGATCATTCCTCTGGAGGCTTCATCTCAGAGGGGTACCCGGCCCTGTGGGGTGTCAGTCTGCCCCTACTGAGGGGTGCCTCCCCGTTAGGCTACTTGGGGAGGCTGTCTGTCCATTCTCAGATCTCAAACTCTGTGCTGGGAGAATCACGACTCTCTTCAAAGCTGTCAGACAGGGACATTTAAGTCTGCAGAGGTTCCTGCTGCCTTTTGTTCAGCTATGCCCTGCCCCCAGAGGTGGACTCTACAGAGGAAGGCAGGCCTCCTTGAGCTGTGGTGGGCTCCACCCAGTTCCAGCTGAGCTTCCCGGCTGCTTTGTTTACCTACTCAAGCCTCAGCAATGGCGGCGCCTCTCCTCCAGCCTCCCTGCTGCCTTGCAGTTTGATCTCAGACTGCTGTGCTAGCAATGAGCGAGGCTCAGTGGGTATGGGACCCTCTGAGCCAGGCACGGGATATAATCTCCTGGTGTGCTGTTTGCTAAGATCATTGGAAAAGCACAGTATTAGGGTGGGAGTGACCCGATTTTCCAGGTGCCATCTGTCACAGCTTCCCTTGGCTAGGAAAGGGGATTCCCTGACCCCTTGCCCTTCGTGGGCGAGGCAATGCCTCGCCCTGCTTTGGCTCATGCTCGGGACGCTGCACCCACTGTCCTGCACCCACTGTCCGAGAAGCCCCAGTGAGATGAACCCGGTATCTCAGTTGGAAATGCAGAAATCATCCGTCTTCTGCGTTGCTCACGCTAGGAGCTGTAGACTGGAGCTGTTCCTATTTGACCATCTACTCATTAGTTCATTTCTAACTACACAAAACAGTTTTTCAATAAGGTTGGTGAAACATGAAATGAAAATAAGTTATGGATGGAATTTACTTTCAGATCTTCTCCAATCATTTAATGATCTTTAACTGATGAACTATTACATTATTCATCCATTAGAGGCAATAAAGTAACATGAGATGGCATTCCTGAAACTGGTTTCCAGTCCTGCTTTATTATTATAATAACTGGCTGAGTGACCTTGGACAACTCACTTTACCTTTCTTGGTTTCTGCTTTACCAATAGCAAAAGAAAATCTCAGAAATTCTTTAAAGTAGGTGTGTGGTATAGTAAATTGGAGTCTTCAGAAAGATCCAGGTTCAAATCTTGCTTCTGACACTTATTAGTTCTGAGCAAGTTTCTTCTGAGCCCCAGTTTCTGCAGTTCCAAAATGGGAATAAGGATATTTACCTCACAACAGGGTTGTTATGATGATCATATAAGACAAGCTGAGTGCACAGAGTATCACAGATGTTAACTCCTTTCACTGTCATTTTCCCTTTCAGCTCATACACTATATGATATTGTTCTGTGCAGATGGAAAGTTAATTCCTCCTAGAAAAATGTAACTACCAACAGAGACTAATCATAATCAGGATGCTCAAAGGATACATTTGAGATTACAGAGTCTTCAGCAGCTTTTGTTATGGTGTGATTTCATTTGATTTGGAAAAACTCTTTATGACCATTTGATATTCTTTCAGACCTAGCTAGAGCCTTTGGCTCTTTAACTCCTGTGGGCCACTTTGATGGCTTGTGGTGTGTGGGAAAGCAAGGAAGGTCAAAGTCATGGGTATCTCTGTAGCACCAGACTGAAGATTGTGTGCTTGCTGTGTTCCTAGAACTAATGCTTTATCCCATTTATTATTCACAAAAAGTCACAACGATGGGTACTATTATTCATATTCTGGGTTTACAGACGAGGAAACTGAGGCTCAGATAGATGAGGCAACTTTCCCAATATTACACAACTAATAAACACTGAATTTTCATTCATTCCCATGTCTATTTTGATTCAAACATATTCTCTTAACTGCTAAATTGCATTGCCTCTTCCTGGAAAGTGTCTGTTTTATAAAAGACACACAGACTTTTGAAATTTTAAAGAAATGTTTTCACTAGATAAATGAATAAACAAAATATGATATATCCATACAGTGGAATTCAGCCATAAATGCAGTACAATTCAGCCATAAAAAGAAATGAAATTCTGATACATATTACAACACAGATGAATGTTGAAAAGGTTATGCTAAATTAAAGAAGCCAGACACAAAAGTACACATATTCTATGATTTCATTTATATGAAATATTCAGAAAGATTAATTCCATAGAGACAAAAGATTAGTGGTTGCCAGGGACTGGGGAGAGAGGTTAACAAGGAGTAGTTGCTTAATGGGTACAGGGTTCCCATTTGGGGTGGTGAAAAAGTTCTGGAAGTAGATAGTGGTGATGGTTGCACAATACGGTAAATGTACTTAATGCCATGAAGTATACTGCTTAAATGGTTAAAATGGTAAAATTTATATTATGTATATTTTACCACAATAAAAATCAATCGATCAATTGATTAATCAATCCAGTAGTCCCTGATTTTTTTATGCCTAACTACGGGTTTTGCTCCTTTAAAGCATGTATGCTTGTCTCCACTCATGGTTAAAAATGAGATTGCACTGTTGCAATCAAGCACATAAGCAGAGCTTTGTTTGGTCTGGCTCTAGAATTGGTTATAGCTTTGTAACCATTTAACACTCTGGGATCATTTCCCTTCTCTTTACCCTAACTCCCTACTTTTCCTTCCTTGTTCCTCCTTGGACCTGGAGTCCCCTCTCCCTTTCCCATCAATTCAAATTTTGCCCATCCTTCATAGTCCAGCTCGTCCATGACGACTTTCCTGATTACTTCTTTTCCTCTGCCTCTAGTCAAGAAACCCAGAATGACTGAGGCAGGCCCACTTTATTTTAAAATTAGCATTAAAAGTTAACATTACACAACTGTTTCTAAAACAACACTGGTTCTCAAACCAGTGTCCTTTCTATTAACACTTCAGTGTCTTGCCCAATATTTAGAGTTGTCACATGAATTGGCATATTATTTCACATGTGTATATATGTTCTGAGGGGATTCCGGTCAGGTAGCCTTATTTCTCTGGTAAGACACTCACTCCTGGTAATTCCTATTCCTTACACTTCTTTGAATCACCCACCATGTGTTGGTACATAATAGATGCCCAAGAAATACTTATGAGAGATCTACAAATGCCCACGATTGGCCCCAAAACTATTGCTGACATGTAAAACAGGACAGTGTAACCCATCACTCCATCAGAAAGGAAACATCTGTTTATTATACTGTATTTTCAGTTTCTAACAAATTAAAATCAGATGAGTTCTTGCTCGTGAAGCCAGGAGCAGAGAGACACCTTTCAAGAAGCAGTAAGAGCATATGCTCTGAATCAAAACAGACATGAGAGTAAATTCCAATTCAGTATTTATTAGCTGTGTAATCTTGGGCAAGTTTTCTCACCCCTCTGAACCTCAGTTTCCTCAACTGTAAACATGGGGATATGAATAATAGTAAGTACCCCTGTTGGTTTGTTGTGAATATTCGATGAGATAATGCAAGCATTAATGCTAGGTTAATAACCACTTAATACATGTTAGTATTTATGAATATCCATTACTTCCCCAAATCTTCCTAAGGAAACAGTTTATTCATAGTCCTAAGACTTAGGGAACATTCAGCCGAGTTGTATATAGTGTGGTAGGTTCAACGATTTGGTCCTAAATAGTGGTATCAGGACACAAAGATATAGATAATGAGGCTCAATAATCAATTCCAGGAAAATGTAGGCTGATGTCACGATACTGTAATTATGACCTAAGAAGTCCAATTAGCTGGGCCAACCAGAGTTTTTTTTTTTGAATAATGGCAGTGTTCCTAACCCTGAGAACAAAAGTGAGACTTGAAAGAAGTGTTAGTTTGCATCCTGGCCAATGAACAGGGGATCTGCTAGTGGCTTTCCAGCTGATAATAGAGAAATCACTGGGGAGGAATGAGATGGCATTCCCAGTGTTTAACCATAAGAATAAGCCTTTTAATTCTCTAAGCCTTTTGGATGTCTTGAACACATGGTTATTCATCAATTTTCTTCAAACATCTGATTGCCCATGCATGCTAAGACAGCTGCCCACATTTCGGTAGACTGGGTTGTGCCTAGGCATAGGGATTTGAGGTTGAAAGAGTGAAGTTATATGAGATGGAAAAAAGTATAGAAGTCAGAACAAGGAATAGTCTTGGGAATGAAGACTTGTAATCTTTGTAAAAATTAGCAATGCACACATATAGTTCTTTTAGACTGGTCTTGCTCAGGAACCCAAACCTCTGTTAGTATTGCTTGAAGGTACAGAAAGGCATCCGATTTCTGGGATTGCAAACCCACTGCTGGCAGACGGTTGGTTGCTTTCATAATGAACAATCTCCACTTGAAGGATTAATTTCCTAAGGTCAGGTAGAATGGTTTGTTTGCCCCTTTGGGTGAGCTGTCTCTAGCCCTTCTGTGATATGCTGCTATTCTCAAAAGTCATGCTTAAAAATGAGATTGCACTGTTGCAAACAAACGCATAAGCAGAGCTTTGTTTGGTCTGGCCCTAGAATTGGTTATACCTTTGTAAAGAAAGGTAGGCACTAATCTGATTATCAAGTTTTGAAAATAACAGCTGAAAGCTTAAATTAGTTAAACTATAGTATGTAAGAGCATGAAGGGAGTGGGCAGGAGAGATGAGATTTTTATTGTCAAGCTGAACTTTACAAGATATGAGAGAGACATAGGATAGCCTGCTTGACTCAGGCACTTTCAAATGGCTGTCTCTGATTTTTCACTCATACCCAACTTCCCCTGTGGCCACACACCTGCCCTCTCTCCCTGCCAAAAAATGTTGGGAATCAGATCTTTTAATCAGTACCTCTGACTCTGAGAGTTAGTGGGGTTGGTGGGGCGGGAAAGAACTGAAGAACCTTTCGTGAAAACCAGGAGTGGGCTACAAAGCAGCTCAGAAAGCTAGGCGGAAGCCTGGGGCTAGAGCTCTCTGTAATTTTTGACTAAATTAGACCAACAGCTTCTGAATCCCACATCACATTCCTGCTGGCTTTTAAGTTTATAGAAATAACTCCACAATTAACTGAAAACCAATATTAAGACCTGCACAACGTCCCCTCTCATTGTATTCGATTTTTGGCTGACCTTTGCCTTTTTCCCTCCTTTCTTTTTTGATCTACTCTTCTATACCACATTTGCTCCCTCCATGGTCTCTTCCTCTTCCTAAAGTAATTAACCTCAGAAATTCAGTTGTTAGCAGCTCAGTTCAAGCCTCACCCTCACCCTCCTGAATTTTGATGTTGTGGGAGCCAAATCCTATTCTTCCACATGTTTACAGATAACCCTCTCTTAACCATAGCTTTCAAAGTAGTAGACAGGTCTCATGGATGATGGCAATATACTTAGGAAATGAACATATTTTGATCCCAGGGTTGAGAGTTTACTCAGCCCTCAAAGCACAGAGCGCAGACTTCAGATACCTTTATATTATTCACAGCATCTGTCCTGAACTGCTCTCTCTGACCTGCCTTGCACTCCACCTCTTGGCCTCCTTTTAATCTTTTTGGCTTCTGACCTCATAACTCATTTTCCCCTCTCACAGTCTTGCTTTGGATCTGATTCATGCTACAGCTGTTCTGTTTTTTAGCTATCTTATTTTCTCTGCAATAATAATTTCCAACTCTTCCTCTTGCTATGCTGCAGTTGATTGCCCTAGATAAACACCTTAGTCGATTCTCCTCCAAACCTATGCCCAGGACCCTTATATGCAATCACCCTCTCTAACCTTGTATAGCTCTTCTTCCTGGAACTCATTTAACACTTACCATATATAGTTCTGTAATGCAGTATTTTCACAGTCATTCATTCACTCCATAGATATTTAGTGCTTTTTATGTTAATATTATACTGGGAAAATACAAATAAAATTATTCTCCAGGACAGCATCAGAGAGTTCATTAGAATGTGTGTGATGATGGAAATGCTCTATATCTGTGTGGTTCAATTCAGTAGCCACTAGCCATTTATGGCTATTAGACACCTGAAATGTGGCTACTTCTACTGAGGAGCTGAAATTTAAATACTATTTTATTTTATAATTTTAATTAATTAAAGTTTTAATTTAAATGGTCACATGTGGTTAATGGCTACCATGTTGGACAGTGCAGACTCAATGTATACACCTAGAAATGGACTTGCTTAGTTGAAAAGCATGTGTATTTTCAACTTTACTATATATTGGCAAATGTTTTCCAAAATGGTTGTCTGTGTTACCCCAAAAATGTAAACAAAACTTAAATATTCAAGAAGAAATGAAAATATCACCAAATTATGATTATAGGCATATAATGGAGTACTAAATAACAGTTAAAATGAAAGAAATAGAAATATAATATAGATGAATATTAAGACATAAATGAAATGAATGAAAATAGCAAGCTGTAGAATGATGTTTCATATTATTTAAATAAGGTTTAAAAACATGTAAAACACTCTTATGTTTCTGAAAAATGCAGTAAAAAATAAAGACATATATAGGAATGCCAAATATCTAAAATAGTTCATTAAAAAATAAAGTTATTTTTCTTCCAGGAACTTATAATCTACTAGTGGGGGGTGGAATGGACAGGAGGGCAGGTCAAATTTATATATTTACACAAACAACTATACTTTATAAAGGCCATGAGAGGAAAAAATGCTTTAGAAGTTTATGGAGGAAGCACTTTCATATTTGTTTGTGTATTTAGAAAAGATTTTAATAATTTAAGGATCAAGGCTTGGCTTGGATGCAGTGATTCAGACAGAATGGGCAATAGCTGCTGTATCCTAGGGTTTGTAAGTCTGAATGAGAGTCATGCAACAGGGGATGTATCTAAGCTTTCTGTCATTGAACCTACCTAAACATCCATTGGGCTGTGTCTTATTCATCCTAATATGCAACAATGCCTTACAAGTACACAATAACATTAATAAAATTTAGAATTTATAATAAATACTACAAAGGAAAAGAATAGAGTGCTATGAGAAAGATTAATGGGAAAGCCTAAATTAGATGAGTATTCAGGGATGGTCGGCCTCCCTCACTAACGTTATTTAAGCTAAGATCTGATGTAGTAGTTAGCCACAGAAACATATGGGAGGAAGAACATGTTAGACAAAGGGAAATAAGCATGGAAATAAGCAAATATGCAGGTCTTGAGTTGCAAAAGGGTTTGGTACAGTCAAGGAAATGCAAGTGTAATTAGAATGTAATAAGCAAGGGAAAAGATGGGTTGAGTTGGGGCTAGAGATGGAAACAGGGCACACCACACAGAATCTTGTGGGCCATCTTGAGAATTGTGAAAGGCAAGTGAAGGGTTTTAAGCAGAAGCATTTACTTGAACAGACCTGCATTTTGAAAAGATCATTTTAACTGCTCTGTAGAGAATGCACTAGAAAAGAACAGAGACCATTCAAGATGATGTAGCTAGAGATGATGGTGGCCTG
The DNA here is from genome assembly GCF_002776525.5 of Piliocolobus tephrosceles. Classification (NCBI taxonomy): domain Eukaryota; kingdom Metazoa; phylum Chordata; class Mammalia; order Primates; family Cercopithecidae; genus Piliocolobus; species Piliocolobus tephrosceles. The sequence goes on along the minus strand of NC_045445.1, from coordinate 45,737,456 downwards.
AAATATGAGTGGAGACAGAGAGACAAGGGCAGATTAGATAAATGTGATACGAGATAAAAATCAATGAGATTTGGTGTGGAATTGAATATGGAGGTTGAGGGAGAGGAAAGAATCAAGGCTGATGGGCAGGTTTCTCCTTGAGCAATTGAGTGGATGGTAAAACGATTCACTGAAATAGAGAACAATGGAGAAGGATAAGGTTGGTTTTTGTGGGAAGGGAAAAAGGGGACACCTTGTGTTGAGTTTAAGATACCTTGAAAACATCCAGGAAGAGCTATCAGTAGACAGCTTGGTTGCAATAATCTCCTAATTGATGTCCCTCCATTTCTTCTTTCCTCCCTACAGCAGCCAGTCATCCTTTTAAAACATAAGTTGATAATGTCTGTCCTCTACCCCCAGTCATTCAAAGGCTCCGTGTTTTACTCAGAGTAAAGGCTAAAATGCATACAATGACCCACAAGACTCTACAAGATCTGCCCATTCCCTTTTTTAACATTCTAACATAATCTACAACTCTACCTCTCATTGACTTCATTCTAGCCTCTTTGCTAAAACATACCAAACTCCCACTGCAGGGCTTTTGCATTAGCTGTACCTTCTGCTTGGGACATTTTTCCTCTAGATATTTACAAGGCTAATTTTCTCATTTCCTTCAAGTCTTGGCTCAAATCTCCCTTTCTCAAGGAAGCCTATCTTGACCACCCTATTTAACATTGCAACACCCTTCCCAGGACTTTCAACTCTTTATCACCCAGCTTTTTCCTTTGTATTATAGCACCTATGACTTTCTAGTATACTATATTACTTACTTAATTTATGTATTTCCTTTTTCTTCCTTCAATGTAAGTAAAATAAAAGCTGTTTTCTGTCTGCTTTGTTTAATGATGAAACCAAAGTGCCTATAACAGTGATTGGCACACAGTGGGCACTCAATAAATGTTTGTTGAATGAATGCATGCAAAAGTGGATCTGGAACTCAGAGCAAAGATCTGGTCTAGAGATGTAAATTTGGAAGTCATCAGTATATATGGGATCATTAACTTTGGAAATGCTTAAGATTGACTAAGATATAAAGAAAAGAGAAGAGAGCCTAAGGCCAAGCCCTGGGTGGACTCTAACATTTATAAGTAAGAGGAAGCTAAGTCACTAAAGTAGAGCAGGAAGAAGCATCCAGAAAGGCAGAAAGAGAGTACACAACTTTGTCAAGTGCTGATGAGGGATCCAATAATAAGAGGGATAAGAAGTTACTACTAAACAGGTATATGAAAAGGTGATCAACATCATTGGTCATCAGAGAAATACAAATCAAAAGTACAATGAAATATCATCTCACCCCAGTTAAAATGGCTTTTAACCAAGACAGGCAATAACAAATGCTGATGAGGATGTGGAGAAAAGGGAACCCTCACACACTGCTGGTGAGAATGTAAATTAATATAACCACTATAGAGAACAGTTTGGAGGTTCCTTACAAAAAAACTAAAAATGAGGCCAGGCACAGTGGCTTACGCCTCTAATCCCAACACTTTGGGAGGCCAAGGTGGGCTGATTGCTTGAGCTCAGGAGTTTGAGACCAGCCTGGGCAACATGGTGAAACCTTGTCGCTACAAAAAATAGAAAAATTAGCCAGGCATGGTGGCTTACGCCTATAGTCCCAGCTACTTGGGGAGCTGAGGTGGCAGGATTGCTTAAGCCTGGGAGGTCGAGGCTGCAGTGAGCAGTGTTTGTGCCACTGCACTTCAGCCTGGGTGACAAAGCGAGACCCAGTCTCAAAATAAACTCACAAACAAACACTAAAAATGAAGTTACCATACGATCCAGCAATTCCATTCCTAGGTGGATACCTCAAAGAAAGAAAATCAGAAAACTGAAGAGATATCTGTACTCTCATGTTTGTTGCAGCACTATTCACAATAGCTAAGATTTGGAAGCGACCTAAGTTCCATCAACAGATGAATGGACAAAGAAAATGTGGTACATACACACAATGGAGTACTACTCAGCCATAAAAAAGAATAAGATGCTGTGATTTGCAACCACATGGATGGAATTCGAGGTCATTATGTTAAGTGAAATAACTCAGGAGTGGAAAACCAAATACCACATGTTCTCACTTGTGAGTGGAAGCTAAGCTGTGGGTATACATGTCATACAGAGTAGTATACACAGGAACAAAGGAAGCTCAGAAAAGGGAGGGGGGGAGGGTGATGAGGAATGAAAAATTACCTATTGGGTACAGGGTACACTGTTCTGGCAACAGGTACACTAAAAGCCTAGACTTCACCATTATACAATTCATCCATGTAATCAAAAACAGATGTAACTCTAAAGCTACTGAAATAAAGTTTTTTTAAAGAAGAAAAAAATTTTTAAAAAGAGGTAGAGTTGTAGATTACATTATAAGAATAACTGCCCTGTTTCACAAGATTAGCATGAAGATCAAATGAAATGATAAGTTATGTAATAGCTGGGTCGTATTTCTCCAGCAGGAGCCACCAAATCTTAGAGACAGGGAGGAGATATCTATTGCCTTTCCACTGCGGCAGGTGGAGTTGCCTGGGGTATGGGTGAGGGTTTGGATGAGGTGGAGTTACAGGAACTGAGGTTGAGATCAGACCCACTCAGCTTCTATAGGCTGCATAGTGATTTGTGGCTGCCCTCAGCCTTGCACAGGCCTTTTAACTTACTCTCAAGCTAAGACTTATGGGTTGCCAACCCTCATAATTTCTCCAGGCAGAGGGAAGCTCATTCTATTTCCCTGGAAGTTGTCCCTTTTCTTCTCTTCTTTCATTCAAAGTGTCACAGCCTCCTCTGGGGATTGCCTCTCTCCACCCCTAACACTTCCTATAAATCTTGGCCATGGGTTTTCAATTTATGCTAACAGCATACATGACAACACTTTGGAAAAATCTGATTTATAGGCATTATTATTGGCTGCTTATTAGGGGCACAGCACTGTGGTAGTTGCTGTCTTAGATGAACAAGACTTACTTGCCCACAAGAACTGTGCATCTCGTGGAAGCAAAAATTATACATACTCATGCAACAAATATTTATTGAACACGTATTATACACCAGGCATTGTTCTAGGCCTCTAGGATTTATCAGTGAACAAAATATAAAGATCCCTGCCATCATGTAGTTTATATTATTTGAGAATACAGTGAACTATAATACACACACTATGATACAGAATAATGTGTTAATTGCCATAAGTAAAGTACAAGGACAATTCTGTGTGTTCAGATTTAGCAGTACCTGGAGAAAAAACAGCACAGTGCAAGGGGGTGAGCATAAGTTTGGGAGTGGACCTGGATCCAAGTCCCCCTTGTGTTACATTATTAGCCATGTGCCTTGGATAAGTGACTTAACTTTGCTGATCCTAATCTTCAAAATGTGGGTAAATGATACATATCTTATAGGGCTTTGGTAAGAATCTGTGATAAACCATGCAGAACAGGCCCAGAACACTTAGTTCCTTTTTCATTCTACTCAGTGAACTCCACCTGTATCTCATTCTTTTAAGATCTTCAGATTTTCTAACTAAGGGTCTGAAAAATAAGCAAAATATTTAACACCTCTGAATCTCAGTTTCTTTATCTGTAAACTTGGGATTATGATAATTACTCCCAGGGTCAAGAGTTAAATGAAATGTATGAAAAAGCTTCTAACATAGTTCTTGTCTCATGGAAGTCATCAACAAATGGTCATTGGCTTCATTTATTCTTCTTTCTGCCTTGCCTAAGTCACCTACATAGACTCATACCCAGTGTCCAAAAGTGACTTAAAAGTTTCAATTACCAGGTGTTTGCTGATCAAATGAACTTGGCAGAGATACTGTGAGGATTAAAGGAGATGTGGTACTCATGTGCCTGGCCCAGTATCTACACATAAAAGAGATTCATATTATTTGTTCCTGAGAAGTTTAACTGAGAAATTATTCAAGTCCAAGACACCATGAGTGATTCAGGAGGACTAGTCATATTCCCTCAAAAATCATAAGACTCACTTTTCTGAGAAAGCAAAACAGCAGAGTGGAAGAAACAAAATAAAGGTGGACTAGGAGAGAGGCAAGAAGTACTCAGTAGGTAGAAGTTGGGAACTTGGCAATAATTAAGAATGTCTACGTTTTGAAATATATGGCTGTTAATTTCTGCAGTTGTGACACTAATATTGAGGCTATGTAAAGACAAAAAACTGCTTATCATCTAGAGAAACACACTGAAATACTTATGACTGAAAAATGTTCAAGTTGTTGGACATTTTTATTTAAATCACATTAAACTTTTACATTTGGGAATTTGGGTACTCTGGCAGTAATCAGGTTTTCTAGCAAAACATGCATGGCCCAATTGATACAACGCAAGCACATAAGCTTATTTAAAAAGTTATATTCTAGCCAAGGTCATTCTCCAATTCCTATCCTATTCCAATCCAAACACACACTACTAATTCAATTTATCAAGATTTATTGAGCATCTACTATATAATATATATATGTATATATACATATATATATATGTCAATTCCCAGCCTTTGTAGACACACACACACACACACATATATATATATGGGAATTGACATGGTGCCCATAAGTGACTCAATTCAATTTAACAAACACTTGCTATGTGTAAGTCACTAAAATATGACTTCTGTCTTCATGCCATCTAAATCAGGGGGACAGAACTGTGGCAAGATCTGAGACGTATAGACAATGATATGGGGCATTAAAAAAATGATTGAGATTCTCAAGGTCTATTTTTGGTTGGATGGAATGTCTAATTACAGAAGAAATGTTGCTGCTTATAAAATGGTCCTTTTTTTCAAGGAAAAGCATAAGAAAATAAACATTACTAAACAAGAATAACTATCCTTAGTCATAGAGGCATGTAAATTTGGAATTAGAGATGAACAGGATTTGTGGATTGGAAGAGATGTGAAGTTCGAGATTTGATTTTGCTGATGAATTAACTATTGGTTGAAATGGCAAACAAAGCAGTCATTATCCATATAAAGGATAATAGTAAATAATAAATGTTCAGAGTAACTGAAGCAATAAAAAAGATTGCAATAAAATTTTGGTTTTTCCCTTCCATTCCAAATTAGGTTGAAAATGAACATAATTTGCCAGCTATTTTTGGCTGCAAAGGCAAAAAGCCAAAAAAAACTAGAAAAAAAAAAAAAAAAAAAGGCAGTGAAGAAAGGAGGGGTGAGCGCTGGGGAGAGTTAAGTTGCGTGCCATTTAGCACTTCTAACCATTAACCAAAGGTAACCCAATCAAGCACCCTGGAAGTGTAACAATAGTGAAATGGATTAGACAATCTTAACTATTATCAAATGGTAGGGATAAAATACAATTGCATAATTTTTTTTTTTTTTTTCATGAATGTTCTGCTTGTAAAGATCCACTTTACTGGCTGTAGTTAGTAAGTACTGTTTCTATTTTGTCAACCCCAAGAATAAAATCAACTCCATTTCAAAAAGTAATGTTTCTCACAGGCTCAGATCTGCATTGAAAGTTCCAGGACAGGACTCCATGTCTAAAATCAGCCCCTCAAAACACCCCAAACATTAGTTTCCACTGAGAATGTACTTAAAGGCAGAAGTTGCATCTGCCTTTCACTTCAAGGAAACAAACTAAAGCTTTAAAAAACCCTTCATATGGTAAGGTAGTGATCCTAGCCAAAGAACAAAGCAACCCAGGATCTGTCTCCTGGCCACCAAGAATAAACAAGAAAGAGGGAACAGCTTTACAAACAAAGCAAAAACCAACTATCCTCCCTTTCTGCTTTCTTCATCCAACTTGGCAGAATCTCAGAGTTTTCGGAAAGATTCTGGAACGTAAAAGATATGTGCTTAAGATAAAACTTGAATTTTGCTGAGACTCAACACTAAGGTCCTTCCAGAAGGCTTTTTTTCCCCTGATGTTTCAAAAAGATACTTTTAATTTTTTTGAGCAATTTAAGTCATATATTAAAAGCTATATTATCAACAATTCATTTCCAATGAGTGATTATGAGAAAAAATGCTTTAAATTAAAACAATATTCTATGATCAACAATCATTGTTTCTGATACAAGATTCTTTGATTTCAATTTGACACATTTATTTGCCACTAGGCTTTTTGGGGTTCAGAGAGTTGCTTCATAAATCATGTCCCTATGTAAAAACCATATCCATTTTCCTCCATCAAGAGCAACAAGACATTTACAGGAAAGAATCCAGATATAAATTCAAATATTTGAGTGGATATGATTTGTATTTCCATTTTATATAGAAATTAACTGCACTTTATATAGAAATTAACTTCATCTGACCTGTTACCCAGATGGATACTAACCATGGGTGGGGGAGGAATGTTCCTATGTTACTAATAGTCTCTCCAGCATGGATTAAGTGTCCAAACTAAGCTAAACTAAACATAAATTAAGGTAGTACACATCATAGACATAAAGAGTAAATACCTGTTCCTAACTGCTGACTCTCAAGGTAGGGTTTTATTTACCTGGTTTTGAGTCCTCCAAGCAAACAAAAGTTGCTCTACTTGTTTTTAATCCATACTAACTAAAACTTCAAGTACTATGTTCCCTCCTCAATCTTTCCCATCCCGTAAGACTTCATTAACCAAACAAATCTGTTTTCAGATGACTTTTAGTATGTAAAAATGAAGAGTGGATCTTACCACTCATCATCCATAAATAAAACAAAATTACCAAAACAGTTGAAAGCTGAAATAATTTCAGTTTATCTAAATAAAACACATGTAGTCATCTTCTGGAACTGACGGAAGGGCATGAGTTATAGCACCATCTGGAATTGTGGACAAGGCAGATACATGTTCAAGCTTAAATTAATAAAAGCTGAGCAATAGCTAACAACCCAAGCATAGGAGATCAGCATTAATGAGATTAACTCTTAGACTACTGTACATTTTCTTAACCTTACAAAACCAGGTGTGAGCTTTTTATCCCTGCCCCTTATGCAAATGACGTGCATTTAATGGAGTGTGGTACAGTATGGCTGACAGTGACATTTGATAAATACAGGTGGGGCTAATGCAAATTTTGAGGGTTGGTGATTATTGCCCTTGGTCAAGAGATTTGGGAGGAATCCATGATCAAGGCTGTAGTGGCACGCTGCCTCCAATAGCGTGATGTTAATTTTCATCATCTTTGTCACAGATGTGGAGCATTTGCCTAAAATCAAGTGATTCTCAACTCTGGCTGCACATTAGAATCACTTGGGGGAGCTTTGAAAAATCCCTTTGCCCGGGTCCCACCGCAGATAAATTAAATCAGATTGTCTGAAGGTGGGACTCAGGCATCCACACTTTTTAAAGCTCCCCATACAATGGCAATGTGCAGCCAAGGTTGAGAAACACAAGTCTAAATGTGATTCACCAGGATTTGAAGCAACACAATAGGGGAAACCAGAAACACCCCCGCACCCCCACACACCGTGGCACCAACATTTAACTGGAGGGTCGGCTGGCTCCCCTGCATGGGGAACACTACCTTGCCCACTGGAGCCATGTAGATACTGCCTTCCCCTTGGAGAATATAGCCATCATTTAATGAACATAGAATTTATTATGTGCCAGGCAGCGTGTGTGAAACGCTTCATGTGCTGCTCTGTTTCATTTGATCTTTACAACATCACCATAGAGAATATATTATTATTTCCCTTTTACTAAGAAGGAAACCGAGACAGGACAGGTGAAATGATTTTCTTAAAGTCACTCAACTAGTACTCTTAACTCCTCTGAAATGAAAAAAAATACTGTCTTTCACAAACTGTCCAGAGGCCTAGGCTCTCTTTTGTTACACTGTTTTCCCACCAAAAAGGTTTCTTCTCTTTGGAGAGAGCCTGACAGCCTACCAATAAATAATGTACTATACCAAAAATATCAGCATAAACCCACGAAATATCACCCATTTATACAGTGGTATGTAAGTAAGTCCTCACTTAACATCATCAATAGGTTGTTGGAATGTGTGACTGTAAGTGAAATGATGTATAATGAAGCCAATTTTACTCTAGGCTAATTGATATAAACAAGAGTAACAAAAGTTAAGTTCCTACAGCATATATCCGGTCAAAGCCACCAAACTTCTAAATAAAGACCCAAAACACTTCTAATATTAAACATTTAAATAAGTGTGAGTTATACATAATTTAAGAAAAGTTAATAAGAACAAGAAAGAGAATTATTTGCCCAATTTTTGGTGAATCGGTGAGTGACAGCGGTCATAGTGATGGTGGATCAGGTCAAGATATAAATGTTTGCAAAGTGAAATCATAAGGAGCACCTCCTGCCACCCAGCAGTTCCAGAAGAATCACAAATGTGGCAGCTTGTTGAGCGCTTTCCTATAGTGTCGTTTATTGTTATGCATTTGTATGGTTATCATATAGTTTACAAATTTTTATTTTCCAATAATTTGTATTCCTTCATTTAGTTATTTTCCAACCCGCTAATTCTAGCTCAGGGTCGTTGCTTGCTGAAGCCCATCCTGGCAGCACAGGGGGCATGCAAAGTGAGAACCACCCTGAACAAGATGCCATCCCATCGTAGCGAGCACTCACACACCACCCACTTACACTAGGACAACTTAGACACCTCATGTGTATAGGTGTGGGAAGTGGGAGGAAAGCGCAGAACCCAAAGAACCCATGCTGACACGAGGAGGATGTGCACCTTCCACATGGACAGTGGCCCTGGGGAGAATCAATTTTTTTCCTCATTAACATTTTAATGAAATGGCTTTGAATAGGACCTGCTGTATATACAATTTACCACACGTTTAAGCAACTCCTAATTAAGAGCTGCATTTCCCAAACATTTGGTGATTATCTGTCTTTCAATGTTGGCCTTCAAGAAGGGAACTGAACTCAGGAACATGTCAGAAAAGGATCTGTCAAATCCACATCTGAGACTCACAACCAAAAGCAAAGATTCCAGAGGGGTCAGTTACTTTACCTTACCTTCTGGTAAGTCTTATTGGCCACTATTCCCCAACTTAATAATGAGCATCTACTTCAGAAAGAAACATTAGTTTCCCAGAATCAGTCATCTAGCATTGTTATTATGACTGGTAAATTTTTCTAGGGTATTGTTTCACAAAAATCAAGACTGAGGAGAGGGAATGAACAAATTCCATTTCTAACAGCACCCCACTGGGCTGGACATGTGTGAAGGATGGATGGCCCCAGGATACCAGATCAGACTGTTGTATGGTGAACTGAAGTGAGGCAACCCCAAGCAGGGAGGGCAGAAGAAAACCCATTAAAGCAGCTCTGAAGCCCCACTTCAAACAATGGGGTTGAGCTGCAGGCAGCAGGAAACAAGCAGCAGGCAGGCCAGGCTGGCTACAGCAATAAGGGAGTGTAGGAGGGGGTTGTTTTCTGAGCTCCAGGATGACCTCAGGTCTCAGAGGCAGAGTCCCAATCAGTCACCATATCCGCACAGCTGCAATTGTAACTCAAAAACAGTCTTTGTGTGTACAGTGGTCTATGGAGTGGAAAAGGCTGAGACTGTCACCCTGGTCTTTTTAGTCCCATCTGTACTCACAGATAACAATCCCCATTAGCAGTATTATCTTCAAATGCGTGAAGAGCATCAGCATAAATATAGCTAACATACCATTTCCGTGAATATGAATAGAATGGCAGGACCTGTACAGGGAAGATAATAATCTGTGATAGCTTTTCATTTTGCAAATGGATTTCCTTTGTAGTAGGGCTATAGTTTTTGGAAAAAAATTATATCTGCATATAGAAAGAGAAAAAACATTAGAAATATGTACACCAATAATGTTAGCCATGTTTACCTCTGGACTTTGGAATAATGGATTTTTTTAAAACCTAAATTCTTTTGTTTGCATGGGTTTTCTAAATTTCCTAAAATAAATATGTGTTCTTTGGATCACTTTTATAAGTTTTAAAACTGTTTTTTTGGTTGTTCAAATTAAAAAAAAATTAAACAACTTCTTCGGAGTACTTTAATTTATCCTCCGTTTCAAAGATATCAGTTGAGACAAGGGATTAGCATTTCTAAAGACAGAGAATGACACAATATATTCATATATTCTTTGGGGGGAAAAAGTTCTATAAATAAGTCACAAGAGGACCTTGGCAAGGGCTCAATCCCAGTAATAGAACCAGTCCTAAACTCTAAAAGAAGAGTTGGCGAGGATACCAATTCTATTGAATTTCAGAATCCTGGCATATAAGAAACACTCATCTTTTTCTTCACCATCAGAATCTTAGCTTGGAACAATACTCAGGGTTTGGTTGTCATTCTTTATGAGGATAGATGCAGTGGTATCATAGAGTCAGCTCACACCAGCTTGAGGCAGTGGATTGTGTGCGTCTCCTCCCAACTCAGCATCCAGTGCCATGACGTGGATAAGTTGAAATCAGCCTTGGTGAGAGTATTTATACCATGGAAATTGACAAAAGCTACAAATCAGGGCTTTCCCTTCCTCCCACAGAGAGCTGATTGTTAAATTTTCCCTCTAATTCAGCAGAGTCATTGTTTGTTTGTCAGATGCTTGAACTGGGCAGTGAAAACTTTTCATTTGTACCAAAGCAAAACTATATTGCTGTAAAAAATTCAGAGGTTGCAGTCAACCCAAGTTTAGCTCTTGGCTTTGCCATCAGTGAGCTGAGGTATTTCACTCCACCACCAGGCCTCAGTTCTTTTATCTCTACTATGAAAGGATTACTCTGTGATGTCTAAGGTCCCTTCTAGACAGAGACAGCTTACGATACTGAACTGGAGAGGCAGTGTTGTGCAATAATTAGGGGGCTCAGACTTTGGAGAAAAGATGGCCCTTGGTTTAGATCTTGGCTGTGCATTTATTAGCATCTGTGGGACCTCAGGCAAGTTACCTAACTTTTCTGAGCCTTCATTTCCTCATCTGTAAAATAACGATAATAATAATACTTCTCTTATAGAGCTGTCATTAGGATTAGATGAGATCATTCTCAGCAATCATAGTAGCAGGCACCAATAAATGCTTGCTGTAATTATTCCTGTTCCCACTTGTCCCTGACCCAAAATATGTCTTAGAACCATAGGGAAATCTTGATTTGCTGAGATCTCCATGAGATGTTGCCTTGGCTCCATTAGATAAATGCTGTATTCTATTATAGATGAATCAACACCAGAAATAGTGGTAACAATTCCTGCAACATAAATACAGATAATAGAAGGGATATGGGGGTTTAACATTTATTTTCCTCTATGCTAGGCATTTTATACACTATTTATCTTGTCTAATGCACACACTCCCTAGGTGAGCCACATGTTTTTCTGTTTGTCTTGGTTTTGTCCTTTTTACAGATGTGGACACTGGGGTTCAGAAATGTTAGCTAACTTGCTGAAGGATCTAAAGCTAATAATTGGCAGAGCCAGAAATCTCCAAAAAAGACTGCCCAGATACCACTGATGGTGTTGGGAAATTATACTTTTTCAGAAAGACAAAGATGGGAGAAATTCTGTTAATCAGAGGGCAGAAGGATAGATAAAAAGGAACTCTGAAACAAAAATGCTATCATAAATTGAAAAATACAATCTACAGTATATATGGGGTAATGGAGTAGTGGTGGCTAAATTCAATAATTTTCTACTGAAATTAGCCTAAATCAGGAATAATATTTTGGAAAATTCACAGTTTCATCTTTTCCCTAAATATTTTGAGATGAAATCATGCCTATATATTTTTGTAGGGCAGTGATTCTCAAAATCTGTTTCTCAAACCAGCATTATCATCATCACCTAGAAACTTATAGTAAATGCACATTCTCAGGTTCTCATCCTAGACCTACTAAAGTCAGAAACTGTGAAAGTAGCACCCCCTTCCATCTCCAAGCTCTACAGGTGCTTTTAAGGCTACAGTTTGACAACCAGAGTTGTAGGAATTGGTGGAAAAAATGAAAAAACAAATTTAATTCAGGCATCTAGATAAATTTATATATACATATATTGCCCTCACATGCTCATGGGTGGTGACAATATAAGTGGATATTTAAGGAGCTTCAGGTTCAAGAGAGATTTAAATCATTCATCTTCCCATAAGTAACAACTAAATCTTGCAGAATGCTGAGTTTCATGTCTCTTTGCCACATATCCCAATCTCCCAAAAAGCATCTGTAATTGATTTTTTTTGAAAGAGTGGTTCCTGAAAAATAAATGATGTTCAAAGGACCTTGGTACTTAGTACTGACTCCATTTCTGGTTTGGGGACAATGGGGGATGGTGATTACGTATAATTGACTGTCAAAATCCAACCCTTTCCTTCTTAAGAGCCAGAACTCCGGGTTTCAGCCAGCAAGGAGCAGGGAAAGTTTTGCTTAAGCTATAGAGCCTGGGCAAGAACAGTCAATCCCTCTGTAATAGCTTCTGTTCTGGCATTTAATTCTCTGTTCTCTCCACAATGAATTCTACTGCAGCCAAGCTTAGCCTCAGGGGTCCCAATCATCTCTCAGGTGCACATCCTAGCACCTGGACTTTGCTTCATTTCAAGTCACATTACTGTCATTGTCCAAAGAATTGTGCCCTATTGACAGTTTCTTTTTCATTACTAAGGTGAAATTAAATGAATTTGTGTCCTAGAAAAATATAAGTCACGTCTATAAATGCTAACAGTGGCTATTTCTTGGGGTGGGGGGATGGAATGGTATTTGTTTCTTCTTTATACTTGTCTGTATTTTCTGATTTGAAAATAAATTATTGTAGCAATGAGTACAATTTAATTTTTAATTTATAAAATTTAGCTTTTAAACATAAAAATAAACAATATTTTAAAAGGAGATAACTGTGTGTGTGTGTGTGTGTGTGTGTATGTGTGTATGCCTGTGTATATCTATGTGTATGTTAGAAGGGTAGCACAGCCACACCTGGAGTGAATACAACCCTCTGATTGTAATCTACTAAGGCACTTGGCTGCATGGCTTCTGTGACAGATTGCACATGGAAATACCCTCACAAGACTGTACCTTGATTTTAAAGTCAGATATTTCAAGATTCAACAGGAAGCTTTGCTTGTAGAGGCACAGAAAGGAGACAAAAACAAGAACAATAAAAAAAGTTGTTTTCAACTGGGGATGAATAGTGATTTTATGTGCAAAGAAAAAACATCAAAGCTGTATCTCTTCAAGCAGCAAGAAACATAAATTAAACACACACTTCAACATGCATGCATACACATACACCCCACACAGAGGCAAGATAGTGAAACAAGATATCTATATATTCACTGCATGAGGCTTGTAATCAGAGATCATTTCTGCCAGGGAACATACTGGCAGGTAAAATACCCTTTGCAAATCGTCTGGGTAATTGCCATCTTAATACAAAACCTCTTTTTCTCCGATCAATGTGGCAAGGTCTTTGGGACACAGGAATTTTGGTCAGAATACTCTGCCTGCGGCCTTTTCTTTGGAGTCAGGTGAACGCAGGCATTTGGAGAAGTATTTCTGCGGCTGTTGTGAAGTGCATGTGCACCCAAGTCTTGCTTACCTGCTGTTGCATTTTATTTCCTCTATCTCCACATAAAAAGAGAAGGACACGCCTGATGCATAAGAAATTAACACTAAAGCTGTGTTGAATGTGAATACAATCCAACATTTTACTCTGTGGAATGTGAATAGCAAAGTGCTCCTCTCAAAAGTGGGCTTTTACATTGCCAGGCAGCAAGGAGTCAGTGTACTTTGCATGCATATTTCACAGATTCCTAGTGACAAATCTTTGATGAAGATATCACTGTAATCTCATTTAATGGACAAAGAAACTATTCTGAGAGAAATTAACCACAAGCAAGTCCCATATGGAGCACTTACTGTGTTTCTAGCACTGGGTTGCATGCTAAATATTATCTCATTTAATCCTCACCACATCAGGGCTGAGACTAATACTGGAATATGCAGAGGTGTCCCAGGTAGTCCTTTAAAGCTACAACATGAACCTATACACATCTATGGAACATCCACTTCATCTTAAAACATTATTTTAAATATCTTAACAAACACAATTACACTTTAGAGAAGACTACAAAATAAGTCTGAATTTTTAAGATAAAGCATGAGAATTACACTTATGGTAGGTGCTTTAGGCTATCATGCCATGGTCCTAAGGGGATTACATGCTTATAGCCCTCTATCATTAGCACTGAGCTATGTATACCATGCTGCTTCTGGACGAGGTAGCAGGCAATTTTGCCTGTCATCTTATGAGACTTGACAGAACTTTGGGCTTCTTTGTGGGGATGTCTTAATTAAGGGAATGTATTTTTGTTTTCTTTCCTTGTATTAATCCCCCACCAGTGGAATCCCACCATATAGTTTCCTTGGCAACAGAATGACAGGACGCTGGTTGATGAGGTGATGGTGAAGGCAATGCCAGCATGGCTGAGCTATACAGGGTAGTGGTGATAAGAAGAAAAAAAGGCTAGACAAGTCCACTGTCCTCAGTGTTTCTAGGTCTTCATATCTTTCCCCCTAAGGCCTGGGTTCTACTCCTAGGAGCAATGACAAGTCAGGTCTCCTCAGAAAATCCTCAGTTGTACTCACGTAAATTTCCTTCTCTTTCCCTGATTATTGCTGCCCAAATGATCCTGAAATTCATCTTCTCTTTTTACCATGGAAGACAATGAGAAAATAAGCTTCAGTATACAGAATACCTCTTAGCTAGCCTTGCAAGATGGCTATCATTTCTGCCTCTGGGAGGCATATATGTGACTTAACCTACAGTTCGTTTAAAATCTTTTCAAATATTTGAATACCTGTATGGGAGGCTTTGTGTTAAGCCTCAGGAGGATGAAAAGAAGATTAGGAGAAAAGGCTAAAGGAATTCACAACACCAAAAGATCACTTCCTACTGAGGTAGCATTTAAATGAGCTTTAAAGGATGGGAAGAATTTCATTAGCTAGAGATTATAAGGTGAGGGAGAGGCATTCCAAAGGGAAGGAACAGCATAAGCAAACATTCAGTGGAGGAGGGGGTGGTGGGAAAGATCAAACCAAAAGAGCACAGGGCATATACAGGAAATGCAAGATAAGTACTCCAGGATGTCTGAGATTAAGAGTATATTATGGAAGTAGTGGGAAAGTAAGCTAGAAAGATAGATCTTGAAAGGGTTTTAGTGTTAGGCTTAAAGGTTTGATTTTATTCAATTGACAAGGAGGCACCATTAAATGTTCTGATAGAAAGTGATGCTGGCCGGGTACTGTGGCTCATGCCTGTAATCCCAGCACTTTGGGAGGCAGAGGCAGGTGGATCACTTGAGGTCAGGAGTTCGAGACCAGCCTGACCAACATGGTGAAATCCTGTCTCTACTAAAAATACAAAAATTAGCAGGGCATGGTGGCATGTGCCTGTAATCTCAGCTATTTGGGAGGCTGAGGCACAAGAATAGCTTGAACCCAGGAGGCAGAGGTTGCAGTGAGCTGAGATTGCGAGATTGTGCCACTGCACTCCAGCCTGAGTGACAGAGTTAGACTCTATTTCAAAAATAAATAAATAAATAAATAAATAAATAAATAAACAAATAAATAAGTGATGTTATGAGAAGAGTAATTTAGAAATATTAATACAAGGGAGTAGGAAAAGGAAAGAGACCTTGCAGATGAGACAGGTTAAGGTGCTGCGTCGGATGCAAAGGGAATGTTAAGATGTGGTCTCTTCCCTCAAGAAGCATGTACTAAGATAAATTATAACTACCAGACACCATAAAATGTTTCCATGGTGCTCAGTACATTTCTATAAGTGCTTCATTAGATGACACTGATGATAACTTTTTCTTTTCACAAGTCCCATTTTCTGTGGCAACAACTATTACAGGCATAATATAGCCCTGAATTTTGAACCCCGTAACTTGTAACTCTTTCTCTTTTCCTTGTATATCACCTCCTCATTCACAGTAGGGGAAAATAAAGGCTTCACAACTCTAGCCTTTTCCTTGGGATGCGGTTTAAATTCCTTTTTTTTTTTTACTTCATTTATCAAACTAGGCCTTTACCAGGTAGCAAGGCTCGAAGCTGCCATAGTCACTCCTTTCTCACTCCCAAATAACCTGTGCTAATTTCCTGATCAGACTTCTGAGATTACAAGCAAATATCATTTAGGAAGAAAAACATGCCATCGCTATGGCAACCTGAAAGTCTGACAGGGAACCCACCTTGAAATCACCAAACAATGGTCTCTTTGAGGAGTATCTAGGGCCTAGGTTAGACAATCTCTTATTAGGTGATTGGCTGCTTTTGGTGTATTTGCCTTTCAAATCCTCAAATATAAGTCATAACTGTTGACAACCCTACATAAGCTGTCTCTTTTCATTTTTTTTTTGAGACGGAGTCTTGCTCTGTCGCCCAGGCTGGAGTGCAGTGGCCGGATCTCAGCTCACTGCAAGCTCTGCCTCCCGGGTTTACGCCATTCTCCTGCCTCAGTCTCCCAAGTAGCTGGGACTACAGGTGCCCGCCACCTCGCCCAGCTAGTTTTTTGTATTTTTTTTTAATAGAGACAGGGTTTCACCGTGTTAGCCAGGATGGTCTCGATCTCCTGACCTCATGATCCGCCCGTCTCGGCCTCCCAAAGTGCTGGGATTACAGGCTTGAGCCACCGCGCCCGGCCTTGCTGTCTCTTTTCTTTCCACACCTCATTGATATATGAAGTTGTGATGTTAAAGAAAAACAGAAGGTTCATTCACAGGGTGCACAATTATTGAGCACCCACTGTGTAAAAATCACTGTACTAAGTGCTCTAGAGCCATCAAAATAAAAATTACAAAGTCATACCCCTTGAGATATCAAGATCCATTCAGGGAGACCCAAGGGACAAGAGGAGGGAGTGACTAACACTATAGGGTACCCATTTTGCAAGGACCACTGTAGGAGACACTGGCATTACAGAGATCACATGAATGGGTTTTCCAAGCCTGTTCTAATGACATTCTCAGTGCTGTCTCCACCTAAACTATCAAAAATCTTCAAGAAATTTCCATTTTTATGATCCAAAATATACTGTCCAATAGTTTCTACACCTAGAAGCACACGAATAAAGGTTCTTTGACAGACAAGGTGCACTGGCTTTGGTTCAGAAAATGGAATCACAGTGTTTGTTTATTCATTCAATACATTTCAACTGAACATTGCCACATGCTATTTGGTACAGTGGTGAACAAGGTAGACAAGGTCCCTGGCCTCATGGAGCTTATGTTCTGGTGAGAGTACTCAAATAATACATAAATAAAAAACTAGATAATTACAGATGGTGGACATGAACAATTAAGGCAATCACAAAGCCTGGCAGGGAGGGACCTACTTTAGACTGGGTGGACGGGGAATGCCTCCCTGAGGGGATGACATTTGAATGGACACCTGCCTGATGATAAAGAGTCAGCCATGCAAAACTCTTAGGGAAGAAAGTTATAAACTGAGGGAATAACAAATACAAAATAGAGGGAATAACAAAATCAGCAGATAATTAGCAGGCAGATAGTAATATTGATTTTGTGATAAGCACTTTTCAAATACTTTACATAGTGAAGTTATTTGATTCTCATCACAACCTGACGCGGTAGATACTACTAATAACCCCATTTTTCAGAGGAGGAAACTGAGCCAAAGAGAAGCTAAAAAACACCTAAGATTGATAGCTAGTAAATGTCAGGTCAAGGATTGAAACCTAGGTGATCTTGCTTGAAAGTCTTTATCTATCTTAACCATATAGGAGGGGAGGTGTTCAAGCAATATAGGAATCTATCTTTGAGAGTTGGAATTTACATAACAAAGGCTGAAAAGTCTTATGAAGCAGCCTAGGAAGAGATGGGGCTAAACTAGCCTCCCAAAGTGCTGGGATTATAGGTGTAAGCCACCACACCTGGCTGATAATGACTTTTAAAAACTTTTCTCTTCCCATTCTATCGGTTATGATATAACTGATTTTTTTTTTAACTTCAGACACTGCAGACATAATGAAGCAGAAGGCTTTCTTCAGCAGTCTGTTCTTTTCAATTCTGTCTATAAGCTGGTAACATAACATAAGGTAAGGTATCGGTACAATAAGGTGGCTGAAATGGAAAGCTAGGAGTCCTGATCCTTTCTAGAGGGTGGTGTTTCTGGAGCAGGCATGAGGGAGAAGGAGTACCTTGAAAGAGCTTCAGAGACCTAGGGACTGGATCTGCACTAGAGATAAGTAGTTTGAATATGGTTCAAGACAGAGCTGAATTCCAAACCATTCTGAAAGCAGATCTGTCCATAGTGTTCAAAAGATATTATCTCCAAGTCCTTGCCAGTCAGTTATTCTCTCCCTTTCTTGTATCATCAGCCTTTTATTCTCCACTGGCTCCTTCTCCACCTTGTAAAAAATGTGAAAGTCTCCTCCATCATTTTAGTTTATCCTCAAGCCAATCCCATGTGGTGGGCCATATCATTATCCTCATTTTAGAAATTAGACAATTGAGGGCCAAAGAATAAGTAAATTACCCAAGGCCACACAGCTAGTCAGTGACCGGAGCTAGGACTCTAATCCAGATCTGTCTGACACCAAAGTCCTTATTTTTAACCATTCTGCTAATATTGCCTTCTTATCTAATTCAGGCAAGCTGCAATTGCAGGTATTTTTCCTATTATCCTGTCTTGCAAGGTAATGAAGGATAACTGTCTACACTATTCCTGTAATACTCTTTCCTGTACCAGGAGATTCATGATTATGTGTATCTCTGGTCATTTCTTCTTAAAATTAAATACAGGTGGTTTAGTGTTTAGACTTTATTTAGCAGATCTTTAATTAAATCAGCCAAAACTTATTAACTGCCTACTAGGTGCCCACTTTGTGTTTCAGGACTCAATACAAACAAGTTCTTGGCTTGAAGTGGGAGCAATGTATCAATGCAGAATTCAAGACAGTGGGGGGCAGGTGTGAGTGAGCAAATGTGTGATATTCATTTTAAATGCTTATATGTTCAGGAAAGTTAAAGGATAGGGGCTGCCATAATTTGCCTCTAGGAAGTATGAGTTTCAGGGTAATACCGCCTACATATTTGCGGTTAAAGAGATAAAGAAGTTCCATGTACATTTCTTACTTGCGTAGAGTCAACAGATGTGATCCAGAATGGCTATATTCTGAGCAGCTGCTAGAAGACTGGACACAGCTGGACAAAAGTCATTAACCTTGGAAGAGATGTAATTCTAAGTACACCAACAGCTGCGTTGATCATATTTGGAGGCAACCAGATGTTTTGGTCTGTGCAGTACTACCATCGAATCCTCTTACCCAACTGCTAAATAATCCAAAACTCCAGAGATCTATCCAGTTTTCCTTCACTTAAATTGCTGAGGTCCCCACATAATTTCATTCATGTCAATATCCAACTATGAGTCTTTCTTTTCCATTATGTTCAACTATGACTCTCCTCAAACATGAAGTTATCAACCAACCAATTAATCCAGTATCTACTATGCAAATGGTGCTGTTGGGAATACAAGGACATGTTATATAAGGAAGCATTGGGTTCTGTCTCTCAGGAGCTTACAAACTGATAATATTTGGGAGACAAGAATGACTTACATGAGAAGATTACTAGAATTTAGTTCCCCAAACTATGACATGCCACATGAGAATGCAGACAAGAGTACAGGATTTCAGAAGAAGGAGTAGAGAGATGGATGTTTTGGGATTAGTATACTCAGGGCAGTTTCACGAAAGAGTTAACACTTTAACTTTTTTTCTCGAGATGAAGTCTTGCTCTTGTCACCCAGGTTGGGGTGCAATGGCACAATCTTGGCTCACTGCAACCTCCGCCTCCTGGGTTCAAGTGATTCTCCTGCCTCAGCCTCCCGAGTAGCTGGGATTACAGGCACCTGCCACGACACCCAGCTATTTTTTGTATTTTTAGTAGAGATGGGGTTTCACTATGTTGGCCAGGCTTCTCTCGAACTCCTGACATTGTGATCCGCCTGCCTCGGCCTCCCAAAGTGCTGGGATTACAGGCGTGAGCTATCGCGCCCGGCCAACACTTTAACTTTGGAAGGACCAGGGGATTTTCTTTTAAGAAGTGGAGTCATTTTATAAGCAAAGAGGAATGGGAATGATTCATTAGAGAGCGAAGAGTAAGTCTGGGAAATCAGTGTGGGGCAGATCAGGGAAGGCTGTGTTCCCAGTAAAAAGTCTGACTATCATCTTAGAGGAGGCTGGAAGTCAGAGCTATCTTGATGATAGTCTACAGGATATTGCAAACATTGATTTAACATTTTTAATTTTGTGGAAACCAGTCCCCATGACCCCTTCATGCAATATTTAATTATTCTTCTGCTATCATTTTTAATTCTGTTTTCAAGGATTTTTTTCCCTCTGGTTGATTAAAATATATATTTATGGTATGAACCCTCAGCTCTAAGGCCTTCATCCCTTAGCAGTCACAACCTGAAAAGTCACTAATGCCTATCACATTGCACTCAGGTTAATTAACTGCGCAAATAGATTGCTTCTCAAACACAAAAATTATCTGGAGAGAGAAATAAAAGGATAGGGAGGGAAGCTATGAAATGCAGAAGCCAGAAGACAAATTTATCTCACTGAGGAAGCCATACTGGTTATCATAACAATAACAAATATTTATAGAAGGCTTTCATCCTGAAGAATCCCAGAGTCTCAGAGCAATGAACACTTGCGGTAAATAGATTAAAGGAACTACTCAGCCATCCAAGAGAGGAAGCCCTCTCTCCTAGGCCCAGTGCACTAAGTCATCCCTGGGACAGCATTGGATTTTAGCCAAGGGATTTTAAAGGAAGCTAGATGGAACTTCCAAGTCATAAAACGTGGACAGTATACATAAAGAACAACCCAGAATCTTTTCACAGGAGAGAGCCTGGGAGCAACAGGCAGGCCCATAGTCATCTTAAGTCTCATGTATTAAGATCACCGCAGCTCTGAGGCCAGTGAAACCTCACTGATTTGAGATAAAAGGAGTCATAAATACCATCAGATGTTGTTTTATATCTTGAAACCACAGATTTATCACCAACACATACTTCTAAATAAATTAACTCTGTAAGTATTTAGTGCATATATTAGAGGAGAGAAAGGGCTTACAATCTCATCAGAAATTCAAGGCACACGATTAATAATGTAACATATATTGTTCTGGTTCCATTCCTAGATCTAACATTAAGTAACTATATGAACTTAGACAAGTCCTTTGGCATCTCTAGATCTCAATTCCATCAAACTAGTTTGTGTGTGTGTGTGTGTGAGAGAGAGAGAGACAGAGACAGAGACAGAGAGAGCATGTGCACTCGAGAGAATAGAAAGTAAGATAACATACTATCCATATTACTCTAATAACTCTTTTTTTTTTTTTTTTTTTTTTTTTTGAGATGGGAGTCTCGTTCTGACCCCCAGGCTGGAGTGCAGTGGGGCGATCTCGGCTCACTGCAAGCTCCACCTCCCGGGTTCACGCCATTCTCCCTCCTCAGCCTCCAGAGTAGCTGGGACTACAGGCGCCCGCCACCATGCCCGGCTAATTTTTTTTGTATTTTTAGTAGAGACGGGGTTTCACCGTGTTAGCCAGGATAGTCTCGATCTCCTGACCTCGTGATCCACCTGCCTCAGCCTCCCAAAGTGCTGGGATTACAGGCTTGAGCCACTGCTCCCGGCCGCTACTCTAATAACTCTTTTGCCTGCCTGTAGGGAGGGGTCACAGGTCATTTGGCTCCAGGCCGAAAGGAATACAATGTATTAGACAGCTTGGATCTTTCCTCTTACAGTAAGTTTAACAAAACATTTTAAAAAGAGTAGTAGGTTACAAGAAGGTAGAACTTGAACAGATGGGTAAAATGTTAATACATGATCATGGGCATATTGATATATAAACTGGATCATAGGCATGTTGATGTGTACTCATAGGGATAAACTGGGCTGTAAAGGTCGCCTAGTCCACTTCTTTTCAAGTGATTCCATGGAACATCAAGGTTCCTTGGGAACATCTCAGGATCCACTCAAGGGGCCATGAGGGCTGGGCTCCCAATCCGAAAATGTCCTCTATATTAGCCTCACTATTTTTAAAAAAGCATTCAGCCTATGTTGGAATAACTGCAGCTACTGGGTACTCCTTCCCTCTCAAGGTCTTTATATTGAATTAAAATTTATTTCCTAGAACTTCAACCTATATATATATATATATATATATATATATATATATATATATATATATTTTTTTTTTTTTTTTTTGACGGAGTCTCGCTCTGTCACCCAGGCTGGAGTGTGGTGGCCGGATCTCGGCTCACTGCAAGCTCTGCCTCCCGGGTTCATGCCATTCTCCTGCCTCGGCCTCCCGAGTAGCTGGGACTACAGGCGCCTGCCACCTCGCCCGGCTAGTTTTTTTTGTATTTTTTAGTAGAGACGGGGTTTCACCGTGTTAGCCAGGATGGTCTCGATCTCCTGACCTCGTGATCCGCCCGCCTCGGCCTCCCAAAGTGCTGGGATTACAGGCTTGAGCCACTGCGCCTGGCCTGACTTCAACCTATTGATCCTAGCTCTAGTCCTGTGGCAATGTAGAACATGGTAAATCCCTTTTCCCCATGAGAGCCCTTCAAATATTTAAACATAGCTAACCTGTCCAGGAGTCTCTTCTCCAGTCTCAACAGCCCCACTTCCTTCACCTGTGCCCTCATGTCCTAAGCCACTCTCTTCTGAACACAGTTCAGTTACTTTACATATGTGCTAAACCTCATGCCCCAGAGCCATCCTTAAACCTTGAGGTATGATCAACCCTCGAGTGCAGAAGAATTCAAGACAATGAAGCCTCCTGGTCTAGATACCGTGCTATTTTTACTTCTATTTATGCAATGTGAGATTACACTAGCTCAAAACAAGGATGAAACTTCTAAAACTCAGAGTGGCTGAGGAGAATTGCACTAGCACATGAGAGAGTAGACTGTATGTAGCTGGAGGTGATGCATGTTCTACTGGAAGGGGACAAGCACAAAGCAAGATTATTATCTGGTAGGAATATTATAGATGAGGTTTGGTGAGGTAAAAGTGATACTCTTTCTCCATTTCCTTTGAGCCTTGAAATTCCATGATTCTATGAATCAATTGGCATTCTGCAATTGCTCATAAATCTCTATATGTGGACCTCTTCAGAGCTTCCTCAAAAGTTGAGTCAGTAAATTCCTGCAAAGAATCTAGTAGGAATTTAGGAATATAATACCACATTTGCCTTGGTGGTTTCATACAACATCTTCCCCAAATAGGAAAGCAGGTTATAAAAATAAAAAGTAGCAGGGGCATATTTTCAGCCCCCAAACACAGGTATAACTTGCCCCCAAATTACACCACTAGTAACTAGAAGAGCATGGCTTGGAAGTTGGTTGTCCAGACCCCTAAGCACAGTTCTTTTTCTTAACAGCTGCAAGCTTATAACACAACCATGTGCATGTACTTATACCTTCACTTTCCAGACACTCACAGGCCTGCTACCTGTAAAGGGGCATTTCAAAGATTCTTCACTTATATCAGACATTCTGTCTGGGTTTGGATGACATAATAACCATCATTTTATTCAGATCAATTTCTTCTGAGCCTTTACAGGCTTTGATTTTGCCATTCTGATAGGGAAGTCTCTTAATTAAGTTAGGCATATTTCCCTCTCTCATCACAGTAGGCCCCCCACCTTTTTATTCTTTTCTTCAGAGGGCATCTTGCTCTGTCACCCAGGCTGGAGTGCAGTGGTGCGATCTTGACTCATTGCAAACCTCTGCCTCCTGGGTTTAAATGATTCGCATACCTCAGCCTCCCGAGTAGCTGGGATTGCAGGTTTGTGCCCCCACACCCTAATTTTTTTTGTATTCTTAGTAGAGACGGGATTTCGCCACATTGGCCAGGCTGATCTTGAACTCCTTCCTCAAGTGATCCACCCACCTCGACCTCCCAAAGTGCTGGGATTACAGGTGTGAGCCACCACAACTGGCCCACAGTAGCCTCTTAACAAGCTTAATAAAGACTGCAGAATTCAGAGTAAATTAAAGAGCACTTTGCCTACAACCTTGAAAAGAACCTTTTATCTCCTTCCACAATCTATTCAGGAAAGTTTTATTGAGCACCTGCTATGGGATAATAGATCTGAAAATCACTGAGAACTCCCCATTGTCTAACGAAAGGGAAAAAATCAACTTAAGTTCCTTATTGTGATATGGATTACATAGGACATGTATAATGTGACTGTTGGCTTAATTATTTTTTAATTTTAAATTTTTATTTGTATAAATTTAAGGGGTACAAGTGCAGCTTTGTTACATGGATATATTGCAGAGTGGTGAAATCTGGGCTTTTAGTGTATTCATCACATGAATAATGTGCATTGTACCCATTAAATAGTTTTTCATTACCCACTCCCCTCCCACCTTTCTGAGTCTCCAATGTCTATCATTCCACACTCTAGGTTCATGTGTACACATTTTTCAGCTCTCGCTTATAAATGAGAACATGTGGTACTTGATTTTCTGAGTTGTTTCACTCGGGATAATGGCCTCCGGTTCCATTCATTTTGCTGCAAAAGACATTATTGCATTCTTTTTTATGGTTGAATAGTATTCCATTGTATACCACTTTTTTATGGTTGAATAGTATTCCATTATATACCACATTTTCTTCATCTAATCATCTGCTGAGATAGAAAGCCCCTAAGGAAAATTTTTTTAATTTTATTAAAAAAATTAATTAATTATTAATGCCTGTGACCACCCCCCGGGCTTACACAAACAACTTATCTGGAAAACCCCCAGCCGTTTGAGGTTGC
>NC_045445.1:45691489-45712648 GCF_002776525.5 Piliocolobus tephrosceles | reverse complement strand
CTTTGACTCTGGACTCTGGTGGTCACTTACTGGGGTCTCGCGACTTCAGGCATAACACTGCTAATGGACACTTAGGTTGATTCCATATCTTGGCTGTGGTGAATAGTGCTGGAATATCCCAGCCTAATTTTGAGCCTTATTTCTAGCCACCCAGACTCCTCCTACCCCAGAACACACACATATTCCATGATGTCACCACACCTAACGACTTAACATTCCCTAAACATAAAACATAGTATGTTTTTTGTATATGTGCACATGCTGTTCCCTCTGTGTGGAAGACCCCTGTCTACCTGGGGGTTCGTACTCAACTTCCAAATTCAACTCTAATTTCTTTCTGTAACCTTTCCTACCTCTTCACTTCCCAAATTAATCTCTGAACTGCATTCCCAAGGCAATACTATTATAGCATTAACAAATGTAAATTTACTTGCTTATGGTCATATTTATTTTTACTAGACCCAAAATAAGAGGCTTTGTCTCAGCTATCCTCAAATTCCCAACAACTAGTGCTGTGTCTGAAATAGAGTAATGTTTATAAAATATTGAAGGATAGATGGAAGGAAGAAAGCAATGAAATAAGCAAGAAAGCCATTTCTCCATTTCCTAGACCTTGAGTCCCTGCAGGGTAGGCACTACATCTTACTCATTTTTTTGTACCCACAGTGGCTTTGTACCCATAATAAACCTCTGTGGTATTGAAAGCAGGTAAAAAAATTTCTTAAACACAAAACCAGTAAATATATAGCTGCCTCCCAAGTGCCTACAATCTCAAAGTTGAAAACAATAGTTGTCAGGCCTCTGAGTCCAAGCCAAGCTATCGCATCCCCAGTGACTTGCATGTATATGCCCAGTTGGCCTGAAGTAACTGAAGAATCACAAAAGAAGTGCAAATGCCCTGCCCCACCTTAACTGATGACATTCCACCACAAAAGAATTGAAAATGGCCGTCCTTGCCTTAAGCGATGACATTATCTTGTGAAATTCCTTTTCCTGGCTCATCCTGGCTCAAAAAGCTCCCCCACTGAGCACCTTGTGACTCCCACTCCTGCCCACCAGAGAACAACCCCCCTTTGACTGTAATTTTCCTTTACCTACCCAAATCCTATAAAACGGCCCCAACCTTATCTCCCTTCGCTGACTCCTTTTTTGGACTCAGCCCGCCTGCACCCAGGTGAAATAAACAGCCATGTTGCTCACACAAAGTCTGTTTGGTGGTCTCTTCACATGGACGCGCATGACAATAGTTTTCAGTAACAAGACAGACACTGCTAAATGCCCTAAAAGTCCAGAGAAGGGAGAAGCGAATGTGGGCTGGAAAGCACTTCTCAAACTCTGTGCAAAGAAATCATCTGGGGAATTTGTTAAAATGCAGAAGCTGATTCAGTAAGTCTGGGTAAGGCCTGAAAATCTGCATTTCTAATAGTCGGGTGTGAGGATCATATTTTGAGTAGTGATGAAGGTGTAGAAAGCCTTCTTGGAGGGGGCACTTCTTAAGCTAGGTGCATTTCCAAGTTGCTTTAGTTACATGGAAAGGGCATCCTAAGCAAGAAGAAGAGTGTAAGTAAAGTAACAGAAGCAGGAAAAAGAGTATCTCCAGGAGAGTAAGAAAACCACAGAAATGGAGCAGAGCAGTCTAATAAAGGCATAATTAGTGATAATTCTAGAGAGATTAGGTGGGGTCAGCTTATTAGCTGCATCAAAAAGTCTTCTGAGGAGTTTGGACTTTATATTGTACATTCTTAAGCAAGAACTTGATGTATCATTCTCATACCTTATATTGGTATAGAGATGTTCAGTTCATGAGACATATTTTTCCTATATATTTGCCATCTGATCCTCCCAACAACCCTCTGAGTTGGGCCAGGTGTTTTGTTTTCATCCCCATTTTACAGGATGAGGAAACTGAGGCACCACAGAAGTGAAGTTACTGTTCCCAAGGTTATCCAAACTTAGATTAGAGGCGGTACCAAAACCCATTTTTTTTTTAAGAGTTAGAAAATCTCTCACTGCAAAGTGATTTTGCATAACATCATGTTGAGATTGCCCCTTTAAACCAGAGGGTCCTGAAAAGGGGCACTTATGAAATTATCTTCACATTATTTCAATCTTCTCTTTAACTGCAGCTCATCATCTGGCTAAGGAAAATCTGCTTTCAGAATTATAATTCTCTGACCCAAAAGGCTATTAATTTCTTTCTATTTAGTCATTGAGGGGTTTCTCCCTGCCCCCTACCATTCTCACTGTGTGTTAAAGAATGAAATTACTGGAGTAAAAATGTGGGGTGTTACCTGTTAATATATTTTGTTTAGGAAAATTAAATGGAACCAGTTCCAATCTCTAAATGATAGCATCAAAGTCTCCTCCCTGAGGCCTTGCTATTGTAGTTTCACTTGCCATGCACCTTTTATTTATATCTCCCAGCCTGGAGAGCTGATCACTCTGATATTGCCTATTGTGATCCTGTAGGAGTCTATTGTTCCCCAAATTCCCTTCTTTACAGATTCTTTTTTTGGAGATCTGCAGGGCTATGGGACTAATAGTGTATGACATCAGTGTCATTCTTTCTTTTCAGTTGCAAACAATGTGTTTGGCCACATTGGAATTAAGTGGGTTAAAATTCCATCAAAGCAGCTCAGAAATTAGAAAACACTTTTTTCTAGAAAGGAGAAGAAGGACAGACTTAATTCGAAGCTCTACAGAACTCGGATCATGAAACAAGAGTTAGAAATCTAACAGGTTCTCAACCAGTGTTTCAAACCTGATTAATTTCTATCAAATCTGATGAGAGTTCAGAGAGTATCAAATTGAATTTGTGTTTATTTCATTACTAATTATGTAGGCAAAAAATATACTGACTGTGTGGCCTTGGGCTAGTGCCTTAACTTCTCTGAGCCTCAAATATCATTATCTAATAATGGGATGATGAATTGTGCCTATTTCATAGGATTACTGTGAGGATTAAATGATATAATGTACTCAAGGTGCTTTGTGCACTGTCTGGCCCCAGAGTAGGTGCTCAGTAAATGGTGGCTGGTGTTCTCTCACTCACTCTTACACTTACTCTGAAAAGAGCACGAAGGTAAGCTTGGAAATACCTGCAGAACATACCCTCGTGTCTTTAAAGACAGGAACCTGGAGAAGCTGTTATCTATCTGACAAATTGTAATTATATAGAGCCAAAGCAGATCTTTTGGGTCAGTGATCTTTCTGGACTGAGACCCACGATGAGAGGAAATGCATTTTACATAGTTTTACAAAACAATTATTTCCAGAAAACAACTGGAAATTTTCATTCTATTCTATTTCAATCTTGTCCATTCCATTCTATTGCATTAGGAAACAAATGCTGCTCAGGATCCATACAGTTGATTTTTTCAAAATGGGTTTCAACCTTCAGATTGAAAAAATACTAATTTACATGTTTCCAAACTCCATTTTCATCAACCAAGAAAGGAAACAGTTACCA
This sequence comes from Piliocolobus tephrosceles, assembly GCF_002776525.5. Taxonomy (NCBI): domain Eukaryota; kingdom Metazoa; phylum Chordata; class Mammalia; order Primates; family Cercopithecidae; genus Piliocolobus; species Piliocolobus tephrosceles. Next base: position 45,709,179 of record NC_045445.1, on the reverse strand, counting down.
GTACTACTATCTCGACGTATTGGTCCTACTCATCCTTCAGATATTAGCTGGAATGCTTCTCCCTGATGTCATCAGTCTAGATCCTATTCCCTTCTTATATGTTGCCATGTGACTACGTTCCTTTTCTTCAGAGCACGTAAAGAATGTGTTGTGCTATGATGTTACAATGGCTATAATGTCAGTAGGCAATAGGAATTTTTCAGCTCCACTATAATCTTATAGGACTACCATTGTACATGTGGTTCACTGTTGACCACAATGTCATTATGTAGTGTATGACTGTATATGTTGAATGAATGAAAGAATAAACTAATAAATGAATGAATAAAGGTGTTCATAAATCCAAATGTAAACCTGGACAGTTCAACCTGCCATGAAATAATTTGTTGGCTTTGCTTTCCAAAGTGAAAGATATGAGGAGGTTCTGTTAAAAACTGTCTCCTCCAGTAGACTCTAAGCTCCATGACTGCTAGGATCATGTCTGGTTTTGCTCCCCATTGCACCCCAGAATTATCACAGTACCTAGCAAACAGCAAATCCTTAAAAAGTTTTTGCATTAATAATAAACAAAAACAAAATAATAAACATACAGGTGGGACCTTTGGAGTATTTCCAAATTTCATGAAAGGTTTCCAGGTGAACCTAAGGATTGCAAATGGTCTCACACATTGTCTTTAGCAGTACGGATATCACAGATTGTCAGAGGTGGAAGGGACCTTACACATCAATCGGAGGTTAGCAAACTATTTCTGTAAAGGACCAAACAGTAAATGTTTTTGTCTTTGCAGGCAATATGGTCTTTGTCACAACTTCTCAACTCTGCTGTTGTAGGGGGAAAGCAACCACAGATATTACTTAAATGAATAGAGTGGCTGTGTTCCAATAAAACTTTATTTATAAAAACAGGTGGCCGACTGGATTTGGCTGCAGTTTGCTGACTCTAACTCTAATCCAATCTTAACTCCCACAACAGAGAGGGACCATTTCCCCAGAAGGGGGAAATGACATTGTTGAAGATCACACAGCTAAGAGATGAAAGTGGGAACTTCCAACTCCCATTTTATTTCTCATGACACTACAAAGCAGTCATGTTGCAGGGTCTTCCTGCTTCAGTGTTGGTGTTAGCATTATCCTGCCTTGTTTATTGAAGCTAAGAGACATTATCTTAAATTTGGTTTGTGTTGATGGTTTTTCATTTTTACTTTTTATTCTGTCATCCATGTAGTCTAAAAACCTTGGGGGTGATCATCTTCACAGAGAGAATATACAACTCCCTTTATTTTCTTCAAGCACCTGGAACTCTGCCTCCTCACAAATTCAGAGATGGTATGTACTAGGTTCCCTTAGGCAAAATGTTCTGACTTCTATGGTACTAAGGACCGGATGGGGAAATGGGAGGTGAGATCCCTGTTGTATCATGTCCTACCGTACACCTTACTCAACTCTTTCATCAATCATTCAGTCATAGGGATTTGCTGAGTTCCTACTGTATATGCAGCACTGTGCTGGAGTTAGGAGAAAAGGAATGGTAATGATGAGATAACAGCTAGTTTTTTTGAGGTCTGACTATACATCAAGGACATCATATATAGCTTCTCTAAAACCTCAACACAGTGCTTTAAGGAAGGATTAGATAGACCAAATTGCTATGATTGCAACCCGATTTGGTCCACATCCAAACTCTGGGCTGCTGCTGTCTCTACTACTGCTGCTGTTCTTAAGGTCAGAGATTCCTGAACACCCTTCTAAGGATTAGAGGTAGAGAAATTAAAGCTCCTAGCCCAGCGTTCAGCACATAGTGTGTGTTCTTATTACTTACCACTCTCCCTTACATAATCACCTGCAGACACATATTGTGTCTTCAACCTCAATAAACACTCTTTGAATAAACGATGGCCTTCCACACCACTGTGCCTTTGCATGGGCCATCCATTCTTCCTGGAATGTTGCCCACCAGTGTCCTGTGCTCTACCAAGACTTAGCTCAAGTGTCACTTTTTCTGTGACATTTTCCTGATACCTCTGGAGAAATGGAACCAGTTTCTCCTCCATGCTTTCCTCAGAGCTTTGTTCAAACCTCTATTCTTGGATCTAGTAAAGCATCTGTTCTCTGGTTTATCACATTCACTATGAACTCTATTGAGACAGGGGCTGTCTTATTGATTTCCTTTTTAAAATAACATCTATTGTGTGTTTTTAATATAGAAAAGCAGCAAAAAGAAAAAAAAGAATGATAATTCATCTTCCAGAAACCCCCTTTGGCCTTTAAAAAAGCAATATATGAACATGGTAGGAAAATTCAAACTGTACAAAAAAGTACAAAATGAAAATTAAAACTCTCCCACTAGCTGACTCTCAGCTCAGAAGAAACCTTTGATAACCAGTTTCTTGCATATTCCACCAGCAAACATTTGCATATATATATTAGAACTTATGTATGTATTGTAGCGTATTAAAACATTTAAAAATTCTAAACACAACATTATATACTTTAATTTTTGCTTGAGTGAGACCAGGAGTTTGAGATCAGCCTGGGTAACATGGAAATACTCTGTCTCTATAAAAAAAAATTATTTTAAATGTTAGCCAGTGTGGTTGTGCATGCCTGTAGTTCCAGCTACTTGGAAGGCTGAGGTGGGAGGATTGCTTGGGCACAGGAGGTCGAGGCGGCGGTGACCCATGATAGTGCCACTGCACTCCAGCTTGGGTGACAGAGCAAGACCCTTTCTCAATAAACAAACAAATGAATACATAAATAAAATGTGTGAGTGCTCTGGAGAGGTATGGGTTGGATCAATGTAGCATGACAGAGGTATAATACGAAGGAAAAAAAAAAAGACCTGAATAGGAGCTGGGAAAGAAGAGTGTATGATTAAGTGTAAAAGATGGAAAAAAGAGAAAGAATAAAAGCAGGAAGAAAAAAGTTGAGCTGCCGCTGAGATCATGGGAAACAAGAAAAATGAAATCTCCATTTTGCTTCCCCTGCACAGACTTAAACCCCCACTCTTAAACAAGCATTATGAAAGCTAAGGAGTTGGTTAAAGCGCTTTTCAAGTGCTTTGCGAAATCAGGAAAACTAACAGTCAGTTTTCTCATTGGGGAAGGCTGGGCCTCTCAACATCAAAGAATGGTCCCTCTTTTCAATGGGGCAGCTTCCCACAGCAGTCCCTAGCTCCCTTAATCTCAGTAACTACAATAAATGCACAAGCCCCCTTTTGTGTGACACTCCTATCTAATCAAAACTAATCACCAAACAGATCTTTGCCTAACATATGTGAGTAACAGAGCTGAAATCTTTACCCTAGCAGAGGCCCCCAATAAGCTCCTGTGAATGAAGTAAAGAGTGGTTGGGCTGTTTGCCTTCCTCAGTGTTCTGTGAAAACTCTATATTCACAAGAATAAAATCAAAGGCACTTGGAAAACAAGAATGCAGTCCAACTCTCCGTATCTAGATTGATTGGGACCAGGCAGATCCAGATACTGACAAATTGAAAATAGCAGAGATGCCTCGAAACCAGTTTTCTGGGAAGGGTGTTGAGGAAGTCTAATAGTGTCAGAGGGAGGGGGTTGCTGTTGTGTAAACTGACATGGAGGACCTCAGTTTCAAGATGATAAAAGCTCAGTCTCTAAGGAGGAGCTAAAGAGTCCCCTTTGTGTAGGCGACTTTGTCTAGCAAAACAGTCCAGGCAAACGAGGGCTACAGTAATTGGAAGCTATGAATGACTACCATTTATTAAGTGCTATGGCAAGCAACAGGTGCTTTGCTCAGATTAATTCATTTAGTCTTCAAATCAACCCTATTTAGTATGTAGTATTATTACTCCACTTTAATAATTAGAAATTTCTTTTTTTTTTTTTTTTGAGACAGAGTCTGGCTCTGTGGCCCAGGCTGGAGTGCAGTGGCCGGATCTCAGCTCACTGCAAGCTCCGCCTCCCGGGTTTACGCCATTCTCCTGCCTCAGCCTCCCGAGTAGCTGGGACTACAGGCGCCCGCCACCTCGCCCGGCTAATTTTTTTGTATTTTTTAGTAGAGACGGGGTTTCACCATGTTAGCCAGGATGGTCTTGATCTCCCGACCTCGTGATCCGCCCGTCTCGGCCTTCCAAAGTGCTGGGATTACAGGCTTGAGCCACCGCGCCCGGCCGAATAATTAGAAATTTCTTGTTCAGAGAGGTTAAGGAACTTGCTTGAAATCACAACTAAGTGGGTAAGTGGATTCATACCTTAGACAGGTCTATTCAACCCCAAAGCTTGTGTTTTTTTCTACTACATGATAACTCTTTTCCATATATCTATCTAATGCATTTGATACAAAATTTTCTCTCTCCTATATTCTTTTCTTCATATGGCTTTTCCTTATGTTGGTTCTGGTCCTTAATAAATGGGCCTTCAGCCAGGCATGGTGGCTCACACCTGTAATCTCAGCTCTTAGGGAGGTATAGGCAGGAGGATCGCTTGAGCCCCAGAGTTCAAGACCAGCTTGGGCAACACAGCAAGACCCTATTATCCACAAAAAGGGAAAAAAGACAAATAAAGGGGCCTTCATAAGGTCCATCTCTCTCCCCTGTAATCTCTCTCTTTTCAGCCATGAGGTCTATTGAAAACTTGAGAGTTGACTGAATTTAAAATTTAAAGCTCACTTCTCTTGAGGAAGTTTTCAAATCCCAGAATGCCCTGCTTGGAAATCTTTTACATAGTGCAGACCCCTGAATTGTGGAGGGCGTGACCTAAAGTTTGAAGAAGGGAATTGACAAGCCAAAGGTCAAAGAGCTACAGAATGGTGAAATTTGCATCACGACTAAACCCAGGTCTCCTGAATCCCAGTGCAACACTATTTTCCCTCCAGTCTCCCTGTCCCTGTAACTCCACCCCCATCCCTGATTAAGTCTCTCTCCTTCCTTGATTAAACCTATTATATCTCCCCAGCCCCCAGTCCATCCTACACACTTCATCTTGTTCATTACTATCCAAAGCAGGGCCTCTACATCAGACAAGCCTGTCACCTTAAGCCCACTTCAATGCTCATTTACTCTAGAGTCTCTTCACACATATGCATAATGTTTGTGGCTTACAGATTTCTATAACTAGCTTAACTTCCTCAGATCCCTTGCTCTTTTAAAATTATTTTTCTTTTATATTCCTTTGTGTCCCCCAAAAGGCCTTAAAGATGCTTAGTAAACATTGGTTAAATTAACAAATACTGTCTCCTTGCAAAAAACACAAATGGTTGCTAAAAGAATATATCCTCCCCCAAAAGAAAATAAAACAGGCTAAAAAGACTCCTTATCAGTTCTCATTAGAATTTGACAAAGTATACACTGGTTAATTAGCCCTGAGCAAAGGTTTAGATAAGAGCTGGAGGATGCTAATTAACCCAAAGCCCCACAAACCAAAGGCAGAGAAGTGGGAAAATATTTTAAGCAAATTTTGTTTTCAAGAGAGTATGCTCACATGAAAACTGAGCATGGTATATTTACAACATTTTTGCTGTAGCAAAATGAGCCAAACTAGAAGCAAAGGAACCAGGAAAACATGGCAGTTCATCTTCAAAGCAGCTCATTCACCACTTAATTCTCAAATCACCTCTTTGGTGTAAAAAAGTATTATTATCCTACTTGAACAATGGGGAAACTAAGACAGGCAGGCTAAGTGACATGTTGGGGCCTAAAGCTGTCCAAGGAATATAACCATGGAAGAAATATTTAACGTATTTTTTAATGCTCATAAACCACTAACAGAATTGAACCTAAAATACAGGTTTATCTGACATTTTAGTATTCAAAGGTAATTTAAAAGGGGCTGTCAATCAAATCCCATTTTCAATGCACAGAGAAGGTTCTCAGAAGTGAGTAAATTCTTTGGTAAAGCAAACAACCACCTGATCTGTTCATTTCGTAAATAACCTCCTGCCTTTTTAATCACAAAGTCCCTAGACAAGCAATCTGGCCAAAGAAAAAGAGTTAGAATCTACCAGTATAACTCATAGAAGTACTTTGGGGTGGTTTTTCAAAATGTTAATAACTACCTCGTCATTATACTGATTAGACTTCACACTTGCTTTCAGGGTGTGGGAGTAAGGGTTGACCATCCATGACACAGAAGGATTGTTGTTATCGGCACTTGGCAGAATTTCATTCAGCTATTTGAAATCAGGAGAGAGCGCTCTGATTCATTTTTAAAAGGCTTGCAGTCTCTTTAATAAAATTTAGAAAAGTATTTTCAAGGTGTTAAGTAAGTAAACGGAAAAGAGAAGTGCAATGAAGTTGTCTTTTCTGAGTTGTCTGTCCCCTGGAAACCATTAACATCCATCTAAGTTAGCTCAAGGACTTAGTATCATTTTAAGTAATCAAGGGGAAGGCTCCAGGCTTTCTAATCTAATTGCCATCTCCAGGGAAGTGCCTTCTTCACTCAGCTAGGTTGAAGGGGAAGAGCATCTCTTGGGATTAAGAAGTGAATGATTTGGACTGTAGATTTTTCAATCATTTTGATGGTGCTTATCTCAGGAATTAAGGTTATTTTTTCCCAAATGTAGTATTTAATGAAAGACACTGGCCTGTGTGGGTCTGTGTAACAATCTAACTACCTCTTGCAAATTGCTGGTCTCAGGAATTTTACTAATCTGACTCGAAGATGAAAGACAGAGTATTATCCTAAAATATTTTTTTTCTGAGTTACCTGGGTAAGACCCTTTTATAATCAGAATCAGTGAAAGTTTAGAAACATGATGCTGAGATTCTCGGAAAATGCTACCAACCTCTTGTTTTTAATACTCTTTTTGGATTCTGAATAAAGGAGGCATCCTTACCTATTCCAAAACTATCTTTTCTCCTGGAATCTTAATATGTGGGTCAGACCTCTACCTGATTTCTAACATTTGCAGTTCTCACTTCTGGAACCATTTGCCTCCCACCTGCAGCCTCAACCATACTCCAAACCCTAGAATAAAAAAAAATTTTTTTTTTTGAGACTGAGTCTCACTCTGTCTCTCAGGCTGGAGTGCAGTGGCCCGATCTTGGCTCACTGCAAGCTCCGCCTCCCGGGTTCACGCCATTCTCCTGCCTCACCCTCCCCAGTAGCTGGGACTACAGGCACCCACCGCGCGCCCGGCTAATTTTTTGTACTTTCAATAGAGACGGGGTTTCACTGGGTTAGCCAGGATGGTCTTGATCTTCTGACCTCGTGATTCACCCGCCTCGGCCTCCCAAAGTGCTGGGATTACAGGCGTGAGCCACCGCACCCGGCCAGAATAAATCTTAATAATAGTTAAGGGGAGGAGGAGAATTTAAAAAGCTCTAACTCGGCCGGGCGCGGTGGCTCACGCCTGTAATCGCAGCACTTTGGGAGACCGAGGCAGGCAGATCACGAGGTCAGGAGATCGAGACCATCCTAGCTAACACGGTGAAACCCCTTCTCCACTTAAAAATACAAAAAATAAAAATAAAAATTAGCCGGGTGTGGTGGCGGGCACCTGTAGTCCCAGCTACTCGGGAAGCTGAGGCAGGAGAATGGCGTGAACCCGGGAGGCGGAGCTTGCAGTGAGCCGAGATGGCACCACTGCACTCCAGCCTGGGCAACAGGGCGAGACTCCATCTCAAAAAAAAAAAAAAGCTCTAACTCAACTTTCTAGTCAGAAATAGGCATACGAACAATATTCAGAAATTAAAGTAGGCAGTCCATTTGTGTAGGTGGTAGGTAAGGATGTGAAGAAATGGTATTTTTTACAAAACTGTTTTTTTTTTTTGAGGCGGAGTCTCGCTCTGTCGCCCGGACTGGAGTGCAGTGACCGGATCTCAGCTCACTGCAAGCTCCGCCTCCTGGGTTTACGCCATTCTCCTGCCTCAGCCTCCCGAGTAGCTGGGACTACAGGCGCCCGCCACCTCGCCCGGCTAGTTTTTGTATTTTTAGTAGAGACGGGGTTTCACCGTGTTAGCCAGGATGGTCTCGATCTCCTGACCTCGTGATCCGCCCGTCTCGGCCTCCCAAAGTGCTGGGATTACAGGCTTGAGCCACCGCGCCCGGCCACAAAACTGTTTTCATGTAGTGGCTTTATATTGAATTTTAAAAAGTTTTTATGCACAAGAAATTCCAGTGAATATATATGGGATCATAAATAATTTCCCTAGCACTGCCTGGACTCTACTCCCTTCATCTTCCACTCCAAATGCAAGTGAGCATCAGTAACTTTATTATAAAATAGTGTTTACCAACATTTTAGGGAGTTTTTTGTTTGTTTCTTTGTTTCGCACTATAAGACTTTTCAGAACCTTTGATATGTTAATATGCATTGTGAATCTCAATGTGAAGAAAGAACCTATAAACACTATTTCTAATCATATATATTCTCAGAACCCATTTTTTCCCCTAAAAAGTCTCCAGTACATGTGTTGTATATACGAAATACCCTTTAGGAAATGCTGGCTTAGAGCAAGGAAGTTAGAGGAAATTTTAATTGATAGAAGCTGGCCAGATGTTTACCAGAGTTTCATCTTTCTGAGCACATAGATTATATTCGCCAGCTTCACTTGAAGTTAGATGCAGCCACATGACTCAGTTCTGGACAATGAAATACAGGTAGGATTCTTGTATGCCACTTGCAGGTATGATCCACAAAAACTATTCATGTAATCTTCCACATACTCTCTTTTTTCTTATCTGCCCTCAGATGTAAAGGATTCCATGGAAGATTATGATGCCTTAGGCCTGGATTGGCAAACTGTGGCCCCCTGGGCCAAATCTCGATGCTATCTATTTTTGTAAATAAAATTTTATTGGAACACAGTTATACCTGTTCCTTTAAGTATTGTCTATAGCTGCTTTTGTGCTCAACAACAGAGATAAGTAGTTGTGACAGAGGCAGATGCACAAAGCCAACAGTATTTACTACTTGGCCCTTTACAGAAAAGTATGCTGACTCCTGCCTTAGGCCATGGCAGAAACTTCATGGAAGGAGCTTGGGTTTCTGAATGACTGCATGGGACAGAGGCACCTATTTCCTCCATGGACCCACATTGGATATTTATTATATTAAACTCCCAATATTTTGGGGTTTTTTTTTATTACCGCAATTGATCTAACATATTGTTAAGGAAAGTGTTAGGTATTATGTTTGCCCCTGTTTGATCTCAACTCTCCACCATTTTTCACCCTGTTTTATGTCCAGGGAGAAAGTCCACACTTTTGTGAATTGTCACTTCATTAAATTCCTTTATTTTTATTTTTGAGACAGGACCTCGCTTTGTTGCCCACACTGGAGTGCAGTGGCGCAATCACAGCTCACTGCAGCCGCAACCTCCTGGGATCAAGCTATCCTCCCACCTCAGTCTCCTGAGTAGCTGGGACTACATGGAACTACAGGTATACACCACCACTCTCGACTAATAAAAAAACTTTTTTTTTTTTTTTTTGTAGAGAGGGGGCTTGCTATGTTGCCAGGGCTAGTCCCAAGCTCCTGGGCTCAAACAATCCTCCTTCCTTTGCCTGCCAAAGTGCTGGGATTACAGGCATGAACTACGTTGCCTAAACTCTTCTAAATTAGTCTTTTTAGTGTACTATCGGCTTCCTGCTGAGACTCTGACTGATTTAAGGGATAATCTTGACTCCGCTTTATTTACATTTAAAAATCCACAAATGTTACTATTTTATTATTAATATGTTAATTGCAGTATACTTCACACCTGATGGAGACACACTAGTAGTATTATGACAAACAGGTGAAACATACTAGATTTGTCTCCATTTCACGTTTAAAATAAGTTAATATTTTTAAAAAGTTCTCAAGGCTGGATGGTACAGAAAGAATATCCCTCCAGCAGTTGGAGACCCCAAGTCTTCTCTTTGCCCTGCCCCTGACTCTGTTTGTGTCTTCTCTCTTCATTATTGCCAATGATCAGGTTGGACCTGGTGGTCTGTCCTACAAATCCCTCTGCTTCTTACCATATTAGCATGTTGGATTATCTACTAAATAATCCAACATGCTAAAGATTCAGCATACAATCTCCTGGGTTTATGCATTTACTGAGATTCTTCAGCAGGAGAATTTTTGCTTTATACTCATTCAACCAGGTAATGCTGTCAATATACTATTTTAAAAACACAAGTTAATGGAGATAGTATATTTAATTAACACAGACTAAATTTAAGAAGGCTATTTTTTACTTTTGTGAATCAAGAATGTTGATAGTCTTCCCTAAATAAATTGCCCTTTACAGCTTAAGGGGATTATCTCAGTGAACTAGTTCATAAATAGCTGAATTGCCACTTAAGAAAAAAAAGTTTAACTGAATCGCTTTTTGGAAACTGAATTTCCTCAGGGTTGAAGGAATAGATCATGCACTGGCCAGAGTGAATAGTGAAGTCTCCGTTGGCCTACAGGTTATTTACTGAGCTTTAAAATAGACAGGAAACTGGATACACATTGAACCTAGGAGCTTTTCCATAAGGCGATGACATCCATTTCAATCCAGAACAACCTGTGGTATTGATTAACTTTTGGGATCTTTCACCACTACTGATCTGTCTCATCTTTTATTCAACAGTTCCCTGAAAGAAATTTAGAGGCAACTATGGAACACCTGAGGCAAATCATACTTGTAAGTTCTCTGCAACACTATTACCTACTCAGTTTACAAATTCTTCTTAGAGAATGTGGAAACTATGAAGATTTTCAGCACTTTCTGAAACTACACTATAAAGGGCACTGAGCCAGAATCAGAAGCCCAGAGTTCTTGAATCAAAAAGCAGCTGCGTATCCTTGCACAAATAACCAAAGTGATATGGGCCTCATTTTCCTCATCTGTAAAAAGAGGATAATAATCTACTCCACAGGGTTGTTGAAAGGATTCAGAGATATATGCATGTAAAGCATTTATTACAATGCCTGAGACATAGTGAGCACTATTATCATTAGAGTATTATTTCCTATAAAGTGGAACAAGCCCACCTTTTTGGTTCTGTTAGCATCTACTCTTCAATGTAAGCCATCTTCTAAAAAAATTCCCAGTTCATCACTGTCCCTTAAAAATATTGTGCCCTCCACCATGAGTGTATTATTAAATTTTAAGTTACGTTATTTATTATCTTTTATTTGTTTGTCTTAGCCCCCAATTCCTGAGAATTGCAGGTATTCTTGTGCCTTAAGGTTTGTAACTCATCCCAAAAGGGATAGTCAGGTAACATAAATAAGGTAAGCAGGATGGATGGGCACTGAGTTCTACCTGAGAGCTTATGTTCTATCTAAAGGGGCAGCTCATTAAGTCCAGCTGAACACTGCCATGTGGGAAAGCAGACCCAGTATAGCCAGATTCTAGCATATTGCTTTCAAAGAAGCTGAGAAATATATATCTTTAAAAAATTTACATTATCTTGATGTCTACGTGTTGAAAACAAATTAACGTTTTTTTTTTTTTTTAAAGAAGCATTGTACGGGCCAAATAAATATATCAATACTTTCAGACTAGATTTGGCTGTACTATTTATTAGCTATGTGCCTTTGGGCAGTTACTTAACCTCCTTAGACCTCAGCTTCCACAACTGGAAAATGGAATATTGGTACCTAACTCATAAGGCTGTTATGGGGATTACATGAGGTAATACATATAAAGAAAGCAATTAGAATAGTACCTAGCACATAGGTAACACTTGGTAAATGTTAATCATTATAATAATTTAAAAAGTTATTGGCAATGAAAGTTTCATTAACAACAATAATGTTATTAATGCCAATAGCATTAGTATACAATCTAACAAATAAAATCATATGCAATTGATGATATTGGTATTAATAATAACTGATATTCGAATCTACTCTTTTTTCCTAAGCTTAGCACAGTACTAGGCACAAAATAAGGACTTTTCATTCTCTATTTTCTTCCTATCACTCTCTTTATGACTAATATGTCAGGTCATATTGATTTTTCTCTTGAATTTTAATTTTCTTTTCTATCCCCTTTTTTATTGTCCTTTTTTAGTCATTCATTATTTCTCACCTAGACTGTAACAGCAATATCTTCGCTGGTATCTCAGTCCAAGTTTTGGTGCCCTTTAATTATTTCCAATTCAGCAGGCAGAGTTGTGTTAAAATATAAGTCTGCTCACATGTTGTCTTTCCTCAGAAATTTTCAAATGCACCCCAATAAAAATATACCATTTTTTCTCACCTTCATTATGTCTGCTAGGATTTTCATCCTGGATTTGTCTCTTACTTGCTATGTGACCTTTGGAAAGTTACCAAGCCTTAGTTTTCTCATATCTACCCACTGGGTAGTTGTGAAGATGAAATGATTTAATTGAATAGGTATAAAGCAATTACCACAGTGCCTGGCACATAATAAGTACTTAATAAATGAAAATATTATCATCACTGTAGTCTGATTAATGGTTACATTAACTCCTACATTAATCTCTAAGATCCAGGCACAAAGAACATCTCACTTTCCAAATATGTCAGATTATTCCACACCTCCATAGCCATGAATGTGTATACTGTGATAAATTAATTGTAATCCCTAGAACAATCACTACAAAAAATCTCCCTCCAATCCCCAAACAACAATGAAGACACATAGCTAAAAGTCCAAAACTGAAATGAGATAAAATGAAAAACTAGGCTGGGTGCGGTGGCTCATGCCTGTAATCCCAGCACTTTGGCAGGCCGAGGCAGATGTATCATTTGAAGTCAGGAGTTCAAGACCAGCCTGGCCAACATGGTGAAACCCCATCTTTACTAAAAATACAAAAAATTAGCTGGGTGATAGTGGTGCGTGCCTGAAATCCCAGCTACTCGGGAGGCTGAGGCAGGAGAATCGCTTGAACCCGGGAGGCGGAGGTTGCGGTGAGCAGAGGTCATGCCACTGCACTCTAGTCTGGGCGACAGAGTGAGACCCTGTCTCCATCCCTCCGCCAAAAAAATAAATAAAAAAACAAAAGGCAAGAAAAAAGAACAAAGGAACAAAGAGAAATATAAAAGAAATAGCAAGTTAGTAGACTTAAGCAATAATAGCCATGTAAAAATCAATTTCATTTCATGTAAATTGATTAATCACTGCAATTTAAATGCAGAGATTGTCAGAATGAATAAAAAGCAAGACCCATCTGACCCAACTACAGAGTTATAATTTAAGTACAAAGAGTCACCCTTTAAATAAAAATAAAACCAGACATAATTGACTTTAAAACAAAATATGTTACTAGAGAAAAATAGGGACATTTTTTCATTATGAAAGGGTCAACCCATCAGAAAGACATAACAATTACACACGCATATGCATCTAGCAACAGAGCATCAAGCTATAAGAAGTAAAACCTGGACTCAAGCAGCATCCTCAACCCCGATGGCTTCCTGGGCTATCCCTGTGCCTCCTATAATGAGTTTCGGGAGGAAGATTACCCCAGAAGCCTGAGAAAGATGTTTGGGTGTTTTTGTGTTCCTGTGGCTTAAGAACAAAGAGATGTAACTCTGCAACGAATGCCAGGAGAATAGCTGTTTCCCTTGTCCAGCTGAAGGATGCCCCAAAATGGGGCACTATGCTGACCTATTTAAGGGGAAAACCAGTGCTGTTGAACAAATATTATTCTTCAACACAGGAGAGAGTGGTAACTTTACTAGTTGGAGATATAAGGTATCAGTCACACTGTCTGGAAAAAAGAAAGTGAGTGGGTACATCAGAATTGCTTTGTATGGAAGAAATGGAAACTCAAAACAATATGAGATTTTCAAAGGATCCCTCAAACCAGATGCAAGTCACATGCGTGATATTGATGTGGCTCTCAATGTTGGAAAAATACAGAAAGTTAAGTTCCTCTGGAGCAACCATGTGATAAATCTATTCCGGCCCAAACTGGGGGCTTCCCAAATTACAGCGCAAAATGGTGAAGATGGGACTAAGTATGTATTTTTGTATTGCATCTAAGTTTGGTTATTTATATTTACATATCGATTTACCTGTCTATGCATTCATTCATCCAATTGCCCACCTACCCTTCTACTTACCCATTCATCTACCCATCTATCCATTTCTCTATCCTTTTTATCCTCTATCCTTTTAACCACTTAGCCACTTACCCATTCACTTATTCCTCTACCCATCCACCCAGACATCTATCTCCTCATTCTTCTGGCCCTCCAGCCATTCTTTGATCTTCCCATCCATCCATTCATCTTCCCAGCTATTCATCTCAACTCTCCATCCATCCATCTGATTTACTTTGAAAAACCAAACATCGGCCGGGCGCGGTGGCTCAAGTCTGTAATCCCAGCACTTTGGGAGGCCGAGGCGGGTGGATCACGAGGTCAGGAGATCGAGACCATCCTGGCTAACATGGTGAAACCCCGTCTCTACTAAAAATACAAAAAACTAGCCAGGCGTGGTGGCAGGCGCCTGTAGTCCCAGCTACTTGGAGGCTGAGGCGGGAGAATGGCGTGAACCCTGGAGGCGGAGCTTGCAGTGAGCCGAGATCGGGCCACTGCACTCCAGCCTGGGCGACACAGCGAGATTCCGCCTCAGAAAAAAAAAAAAAAAAGAAAAGAAAAGAAAAGAAAAGAAAAGAAAAGAAAAGAAAAACCAAACATCATTTTCCTTAGGCAAAATTCAACTTGGCAGGGGCAAGGCAATGATTGTAGGCACAGATTTAGGAAACAGGCAAATATGAATGACTGTTTTGTCTCAAACAATGAGAAAAACACCTGGGAAGCACGTAGGGGAAATCTCTAAGTTAATTCCAGTTTGTGTGCAGTTATTAATGTAAACTAGTTTGTTTGGAGACTATTGCATGAGAGGGATACACACTGTGTTGGGGATCTGGCTCATAGTGGCAAGCTTTTCCATTCAGAGGGAATAGAATCCTACTTGGTAGGCATGAGAGAGAACATAATTGTTTTTGAAATATGGAAAGAAAGAAGGACACCTCAAAAGAGGATAATTCAAAAATAATGGAATAAAGGAAACGTAAATGTCGACTCTCAACTGCTCTCGTTTTAAGATGAGGAAATAAGATTTGGAGAGTCAAGTAACTTGTCTAAGGTCACATGGGGAATCTAAAGGGAAAAAATATTGGACTTCAGAATGTTTTCAAAACATACACCAAGACTTTGCTCCACTGCTTAACTTTGCTGGCTGTAAAAGTGGCAATAATCCCAATTACTCAGTGTATTTTTGGAAGGATCAGATGTCACAGTCAGCATGCCATCACTTTGTATACAGTAGACCCCCTTATCTGTGGGGGATGGGTGGTATTTTCCAAGACCCCAGTTGGATGCCTGAAACATCAGATAGTACCAATTCTTATATATACTATTTTTTTTCCTATTCATACATACTATATGAATGGAAAATATGCTGGACAAAGGGACAATTCATGTCCTAGGTGGGACAGTGCTGAACAGAGCAAGATTTTATCATGCTACTCAGAATGACATGTAATTTAAGACTTCTGAATTGTTTATTTCTAGAATTTTCCATCTCCTATTTTGGGACCACAGTTGACCATGGGTAACTGAAAAACTCCAGGAAAGTAAAACTACAGATAATGGGGGGCTACTACACTCAGGTGTGAGGCACAACAAGGACTGGGACCCTGGTCTTTGACAGCTCATCCAGTGCTCTTTCTACACTGCCCATCAGTTCAGCCAAGAGGATGGGAAACTGAGGAGTCCATATGGTCTGGCAGTGCAATGCATTGTGGAAATGTCTATATTTCACAGTATTTAAGTAGGGGTGGAGTTCTTGTTTTAAGTACAATATAGAACACACGCTGTATATTCCAAACACCAGAGTCCCCAACCCACATAAGGGCTTACTCATCAGGAAGCTACATTCTGAAGCTAAACCTGAGGGAAGGCTGGCTTGGCCACACTGTTCCTCTTGCATCAAAGACACCTGCAAGAGAAGGAAGAGGCTGGAGTGGCCAGCTTCTCATGCTTGGTGCTTGCTCCAACCTGGTGTGGTTCCAGTCCCTCAGGATTAATAACCCTCCAGGATCTTTTTTATTTTTAAGCAATTTTATTGAAATATAATTCCTATAACACAAAATTCGTCCATTTAAAGTGTGCAATCCAGTGGCTTTTAGTATATTCACAGAGTTGTGCAACTATCACCACAATTTTAGAATATTTTTATCACCCTAAAAAGAAACCCCATACCCATTAGCCATCATCCCTCAATCCACACATCCCTTTTTCCTCAGTCCTAGGCATCCACTAATCTACTTTGTATACCTACTTTTCTTATTCTGGACATTTCATGTAAATGGAGTCATACAATACATAGTCCTTTGTGATTCGCTTCGTTCATTTACCATAATGTTTTCAAGGTTCATCCATGTAGCATGTATCAGTACTGCAATCTTTTTTATTGCCAAATAATATTCTATTATACGACTGTGCCACATTTTATTGATTCGTTTATCAGTTGGTCATTTGGATTGTCTCCACTTGGGGGTTATTATGAATAATGCTGCTATGAACATCATGTACAAGTTTTTGTTTACATCCTCTTTGGTATATACTTAGGAGTGGAACTGCTTGGCCATATGATAACTCTGTTTAACCTTTACAGGAATTGCCCAACTGTTTCCAAAGTGGCTGCCACATTTTACATTCCCAGGAGCAGTGTATGAGGGATCCTCTCTTACCTTAATTTGACAGAGAAAGACCCCTCTGAACTGGCTGGGGCACTCTTGGTCCCTGGAACTCATTGCTAGACCCAAAAAGGCAGTCCCATTGGAGACCCCTCAGTTTTGCAAAGCTTCAGTTTGACATGGCTGATTCACTTTCCACTCATGCAGAGCCCATAAGAGGAGAGATGGGTGCCCTTTGAGCAGGTTTAGTTAGTAAGAATCACTTGGACTCTGCCTGGTAAAGCAGAGCTTTTCAGTTAAAGGGAGCTGAATCCAGCGGGTTGCCCGGATGCTGTTTACTCAGCTGAAGTCACATTTCTAAAAGCAAAAGAACCTCATGCTGACAATGTATAATTTTTATAGCAGCGACACTGTGTGAGAAGATGTTTTGCAAACTCTTTACCCTTGTTAAAAACGTGGTGCGGCTGTTGCAGTAATAAAATTTTTAAAGCACTTGGAAGAAAAAAAAAGAAGCAAACCCTGACAGAAATGAAGGGAGAAATAGGCAATTCAACAACAATAGTCAGATTTCAATTCCTCACTTTCAATAATGGATCCAAAAAGTGGACAGAAGATCAACAAGGAAACAGAAGAACTGAACAATGCTATAAGCCAAATAGACCCAACAGAAATCTATGGAATGCCTACAATATCAGAATACACATTCTTCTCAAGTGCACATGGAACATTTTCCAGGACAGACCATACACTAGGCCACTGAACAAACATCAATGAATTTAAAAGAATAAAAATAATACAAAATATGATCTCTGATCACTTGAACCCTGGAGGCAGAGGTTGCAGTGAGCCTAGACAAAATTTTTAAGATGGCAATACTCCCACAAATTGATTTACAGATTCAATAAAATCTCCATTAGAATCCCAGATGGCTTCTTTGTAGAAATTGATCAGCTGATTCAAATTCCATGGAATTGGTCGGTTTCTAGATTAACCAAATCAATTTTGAAAAATAAGAACAAAACTAGAGGATTCACATTTCCTCATTTCAAAACTTACTTCAAAGCAACAATAATCAGGACAGTATGGTACCACTGTAAGGAGAGACATATAGATCAATGA
>NC_045445.1:45661695-45691089 GCF_002776525.5 Piliocolobus tephrosceles | reverse complement strand
CCCCCTGACAGGCCCCAGTGTGTGATATTCCCCTCCCTGTGTCCTTGTGTCCTTATTGTTCAACTCCCACTTATGAGCAAAAACATGCAGTGTTTGGTTTTGTGTTTTTGTGTTAGTTTGCTGAGAATGATGGTTTCTAGCTTCATCCATGTCCCTGCAAAGGACATGAACTCATCCTTTTTTATGGCTGCATAGTATTCCATGGCATATATGTGCCACATTTTCTTTATCCAGTCTATCATTGATGGGCATTTAGGTTGGTTCCAAGTCTTTGCTATTGTGAACAGTGCACAATAAACATACACATGCATGTGTCTTTATAGTAGAATGATTTATAATCCTTTGGGTATATACCCAGCAATGGGATTGCTGGGTCAAATGGTATTTCTAGTTCTAGATCCTTGAGGAATTGTCACACTGGCTTACACAATGGTTGAACTAATTTACACTCCCACCAACAGTGTAAAAGCATTTCTATTTCTCCACATCCTCTCCAGCATTTGTTGTTTCCTGACTTTAATGATCGCCATTCTAACTGGTGTGAGATGGTATCTCATTGTGGTTTTGATTTGCCTTTCTCTAATGACCAGTAATGATGAGCATTTTTCATATATTTGTTGGCCGCATAAACGTCTTCTTTTGAGAAGTGAACGTTCATATCCTTCACCCACGTTTTGATGTTTTTTTTTTCTTGTAAATTTGTTTAACTTCTTTGTAGATTCTTGATATTAGCTCTTTGTCAGATGGATAGATCGCAAAAATTTTCTCCCATTATGTAGGTTGCCTGGACACTCTGATGATAGTTTCTTTTGCTGTGCAGAAGCTCTGTAGTTTAATTAGATCCCATTTGTCTATTTTGGCTTTTGTTGCCATTGCTTTTGGTGTTTTAGTCATGAAGTGTTTGCTCATGCCTATGTTCTGAGTGGTATTGCTTAGGTTTTATTCTAGGGTTTTTATGGTTTTAGGTCTTATGTTTAAGTCATTAATCCATCTTGAGTTAATTTTTGTATAAGATGTAAGGAAGGGATCCAGTTTCAGGTTTCTGCATATGGCTAGCCAGCTTTTCCAACACCATTTATTAAATAAGGAATCCTTTCCCCATTGCTTGCTTTTGCCTGGTTTGTCAAAGATCAGATGCTTGTAGATGTGTGGTGTTATTTCTGAGGACTCTGTTCTGTTCCATTAGTCCATATTTGTTTTGGTACCAATACCATGCTGTTTTTGTTACTGTAGCTTTGTAGTATAGTTTGAAGTCAGGCAGCATGATGCCTTCAAGCTTTGTTCTTTTTGCTTAGGATTTTCTTGGCTATGTGGGCTCTTTTTTGGTTCTGTATGAAATTTGAAGTAGTTTTTTTCCAATTCTGTGAAGAAGGTCAGTGGTAGCTTGATGGGGATAGCATTGAATCTATAAATTACTTTGGGCAGTATGGCCATTTTCATGATATTGATTCTTCCTATCCATGAACATGGAATGTTTTTCCATTTCTTTGTGTCCTCTCTTATTTCCTTGAGCAGTGGATTGTAGTTCTCCTTGAAGAGGTCCTTCACATCCCTTGTAAGTTGGATTCCTAGGTATTTTATTTTCTCTGTAGCAATTGCGAATGGGAGTTCACTCATGATTTGGCTCTCTGTTTGTCTGTTATTGGTGTACAGGAATGCGTGTGATTTTTGCTCACTGGTTTTGTATCCTGAGACTTTGCTGAAGTTGCTTATCAGCTTAAGGGGATTTTGGGCTGAGACTACGGGGTTTTCTAAATATACAATCATGTCATCGACAAACAGAGACAATTTGACTTCGTCTTTTCCTAATTGAATGTCTTTTATTTCTTTCTCTTGCCTGATTGCCCTGGCCAGAACTTCAAATACTATGTTGATTAGGACTGGTGAGATAGGACATCCTTGCCTTGTGCTGGTTTTAAAAGGGAATGCTTCCAGTTTTTGCCCATTCAGTATGATATTGGCTATGGGTTTGTCATAAGTGGCTCTTATTATTTTGAGACACTTTCCATCATACCTAGTTCATTGAGAGTATTTAGCATGAAGGGCTGTTGAATTTTGTCAAAGGACTTTTCTGCATCTATTGAGATAATCATGTGGTTTTTGTCATTAGTTCTGTTTATGTGATGGATTATGTTTATTGATTTGCGTATGCTGAACCAGTCTTGCATCCCAGGAATGAAGCCAACTTGATTGTGGTGAATAAGCTTTTTGATGTGCTGCTGTATTCGGTTTGCCAGTATCTTATTGAGGATTTTCACATCGAAGCTCATCAGGGATATTGCCCTAAAATTTCCTTTTTTTGGTGTGTCTCTGCCAGGTTTTGGTATCAGGATGATGTTGGACTCACAAAATGAGTTAGGGAGGATTCCTTCTTTTTCTATTCTTTGGAATAGTTTCAGAAGGAATGGTACCAGCTCCTGTTTGTACCTCTGGTAGAATTCGCCTGTGAATCCATCTGGTCCTGGAATTTTTTGGTTGATAGGCTATTAATTACTGCCTTAATTTCAGAACTTGTTATTGGTCTATTCAGAGATTCGACTTCTTCCTGGTTTAGTCTTGGAAGAGTGTAGGCATCCAGGAATTTATTCATTTCTTCTAGATTTTCTAGTTTATTTTGTGTAGAGGTATTTATAGTATTCTCTGATGGTACTTTGTATTTCTGTGGAATCGTTGGGGATATCCCCTTTATCATTTTTTATTGCGTCTACTTGACTCTTCTCTCTTCTCTTCTTTATTAGTCTGGCTAGCAGTCTATTTATTTTGTTGATCTTTTCAAAAAACCGGCTCCTGGATTCATTGATTTTTTTCAAGGGTTTTTTGTGTCTCTATCTCCTTCAGTTCTGCTCTAGTATTAGTTGTTTCTTTTCTTCTGCTAGCTTTTGAATTTGTTTGCTTTTGCTTCTCTAGTTCTTTTAATTGTGATATTAGGGTGTCGATTTTAGCTCTTCCCTGCTTTCTCTTGTGGGCATTTAGTGCTATAAATTTCCCTCTACACACTGCTTTTAATGTGTCCCAGGGATTCTGGTACGCTGTGTCTTTGTTCTCATTGGTTCCAAAGAACATCTTTATTTCTGCCTTCATGTCGTCATTTACCCAGTAGTCATTCAGGAGCAGGTTGTTCAGTTTCCATGTAATTGTGCGATTTTGAGAAGGTTTCTTAATCCTGAGTTCTAATTTGATTGCAGTGTGGTCTGACAGACTGTTTGTTATGATTTCTGTTCTTTTGCATTTGCTGAGGAGTGTTTTACTTCCAATGATGTAGTTAAATTTAGAATAAGTACGACGTGGTGCTGAGAAGAATGTATATTCTGTTGATTTGTGGTGGAGAGTTCTGTAGATGTCTATTAGGTCCACTTGACCCAGAGCTGAGTTCAAGTCCTGGATATCCTTGTTAATTTTCTATCTTGTTGATCTGACTAATATTGACAGTGGGGTGTTAAAGTCTTCCACTATTATTGTGTGGGAGTCTAAGTCTCTTTGTAGGTCTCTAAGAACTTGCTTTATGAATCTGGATGCTCCTGTATTGGATGCATATATACATATTGGATACCTCTTCTTGTTGCATTGATCCTTTTACCATTATATAATGACCTTCTTTGTCTCTTTTGATCTTTGTTGGTTTAAAGTCTGTTTTATCAGAGACTAGGATTGCAATCCCTGAAATTTTTTTTTTGTTTGTTTGCTTTCCATTTGCTTGGTAAATAGTCCTCCATCCCTTTATTTTGAGCCTATGTGTGTCTTTGCATGTGAGATGGGTCTCCTGAATACAGCACCCCGATGGGTCTTGAATCTCTATCCAATTTGCCAGTCTGTGTCTTTCAATTGGGGCATTTAGCTTGTTCACATATAAGGTTAATATCGTTATATGTGAATTTGATCCTATCATTATGATGCTAGCTGGTTGTTTTGCCCATTAGTTGATGCGGTTTCTTCATAGTGTCGATGTCTTTACAATTTGGTATGTTTTTCCAGTGGCTGGTACCAGTTGTTCCTTTCCATGTTTAGTGCTTCCTTCAGGAGCTCTTGTAAGGCAGGCCTAGTGGTGACAAAATCTCTCAGCCTTTGCTTGTCTGTTATGAATTTTATTTCTCTTTCCCTTGCGAAGCTTCATTTGGCTAGATATGAAATTCTGTGTTGAAAATTCTTTCCTTTAAGAATGTTGAATATTGGCCCTCACTTTCTTCTGGCTTGTAGAGTTTCTGCAGAGATACCCACTTTTAGTCTGATGGGCTTCCCTTTGTGGATAACCCAACCTTTCTCTCTGGGTGCCCTTAACATATTTTCCTTCATTTCAACCTTGGTGAATCTGACAATTATGTGTCTTGTGATTGCTCTTCTGGAGGAGTATTTTTGTGGTGTTCTCTGTATTTCCTGAATTTGAATGTTGGCCTGCCTTGCTAGGTTGGGGAAGTTCTCCTGGATAATATCCTGAAGAGTGTTTTCCAGCTTGATTCCATTCTCCCCATCATTTTCAGGTACACCAATCAAACATAGATTTGGTCTTTTCACACAGTTCCATATTTCTTGGAGGCTTCGTTCATTTCTTTTCACTCTTTCTTCTCTAATCTTGTCTTCTCGCTTTATTTCATTGAGTTGATCTTCAGTCTCTGATATCCTTTCTTCTGCTTGATTGTTCCGGCTACTGATACTAGTGTACGCTTCACAAAGTTCTTGTGCTGTGCTTTTCAGCTCCATCGGGTCATTTATGTCTTCTCTACACTGGTTATTCTAGTTAGCCATTCGTCTAACCTTTTTTCAAGGTTCTCAGCTTCCTTGCATTGGTTTAGAACATGCTTCTTTAGCTCGGAGGAGTTTGTTATTACCCACCTTCTGAAGCCTACTTCTGTCAATTCATCAAACTCATTCTCCATCCAGTTTTGTTTCCTTGCTGGCGAGGAGTTGTGACCCTTTGGAGGAGAAGAGGTGTTCTGGTTTTTGGAATTTTCAGCCTTTTTGCACTGGTTTCTCTCTATCTTCATGGATTTGATGTTGGTGACCTTAGGATGGCGTCTCTGAGTGGACTTCCGTTTTGTTGATGTTGATACTATTCCTTTCTTTTTGTTAGTTTTCCTTCTAACAGTCAGGCCCCTCTGCTGCAAGTCTGCTGGAGTTTGCTGGAGGTCCACTCCAGATCCTGTTTTCCCAGGTATCACCAGCAGAGATGGTGTTCCTTCCTCTGGAAGCTTTGTCTCAGAGGGACACCAGCCAGATGCCATCCAGAGCTTTCCTGTATGAGTTGTCTGTTGGCCCCTACTGGTAGGTGTCTCCCAGTCTGGATAAACAAAGGGTCAAGGACCAACTTGAGCAGGCAGTCTGTCCCTTATCAGAGCTCAAATGCTGTGCTGGGAGAACTGCTGCTCTCTTCAGAGATGTCAGGCAGGTACGTTTATGTCTGCTGAAGCTGTGCCCACAGCCGCCCCTTACCCCAGGTGCTCTGTCCCAGGGAGATGGGGGTTTTATCTATAAGCCCCTGACTGGGGCTGGGGCCTTTTTTTCAGAGATGCCCTGCCCAGAGAGGCGGAATCTAGAGAGGCAGGAGGCCTTGCTGAGCTGTGGTGGGCTCCACCCAGTTTGAACTTCCTGGTGGCTTTATTTACACTGTGAGGGTAAAATCGCCTATTCAAGCCTCAGCAATAGGAGAAGCCCCTCCCCCAACCAAGCTCGAGTGTCCCAGGTCGACCTCAGACTGCTGTGCTAGCAGCAAGAATTTCAAGCCAGCAGACCTTAGCTTGTTGGGCTCTGCGGGGATGGGACCCCTCGAGCCAGGAACCAGAGGGAATCTCCTGGTCTGCCACTTATGAAGACTGTGGGAAAAGTGCTGTATCTGGTCTGGGGTATACCGTTTTTCCTGGTACAGTCTCTCATGGCTTCCTATGGCTAGGAAAGGGAAATCCTCCGATCCCTTGTGCTTCCTGGGTGAGGCGATGCCCCACCCTACTTTAGCTTGCCCTCCATGGGCTGCACCCACTGTCCAGCCAGTCCCAGTGAGGTGAACTGGGTACCTCAGTTGGAAAAGCAGAAATCACCCACCTTCTGCATCGATCTCGCTGGGAGCTACAGACCAGAGCTATTCTTGTTCGGCCATCTTGCCAGCTCTCCCTGCTCAATTGATTTTTAACAAAGGTACCAAGACCATTCAATGAGGAAGGAAGTCTTTTCAACAAATGATGTGGAACAACTGGATATCCACATGTAAGAGAATGAAATTGGACTGCTACATAACACAGTATGTAAGAATTAACTGAAAATGGATCAAAGTCCTAAATGTAACAGCTAAAACTATAAAACTTTTAGAAGAAAACATATAAATATTTAGGACCTCAAATTTGGCAATGGATTCTTATATATGACTCCAAAAGCATGAACAACAGGAAAAAGAATACAGTGGATTTTATTACAATTAAAAATTTTCGTACCACAAAAGACAGATAACTCAGGCAATGGGAAAAAATACTTGCAAATCATATATCTGATAAGGAATGTGTAATCTAGAACAGATAAAAAGCTCTCATAACTGGATAGCAAAACCACAATTAACCCAATTAAAAATGGACAAATGATCTGAAAAAAAAAAAACTGTTCTCCAAAGAAAATATTTAAGTGACTGATAAGCACATGAGAAGATGCTCCACATCATTAGCCATTAGGGAAGTGCAAATAAAAACTACAATGAGATACCACTTCACACTCACTAGAGTGGATGCTGACCTGGATCTTTGTGTCTCCCCAAAATTAACATGTTAAAATTCTAACCTCCAAGGTGAGGATATTAGGAATTAGGGCCTTTGGGAAGTGATTAGGTCATGAGAGTGGAAACCTCATAAATGATATTACTGCCCTTATAAAAGAGGCCCAAGAAAGCTTATTCATTGCTTCCACCACATGAGAACACAGTGAGAACAAAAAAGTTTATGTAGAGTTATGATTTGACCTATCAATTTCACATCTCGATACTCAAGAGGAACAAAAACGACCACACAATAAGTTGTACATGAATATTCATAGCAACATTATTCATAATACTAGTCAAAAAGTTAAAAAAAATCCTAATGTCCTTCAACTGATGAATGGATAAGCAAAATGTGGTATATTTATACATTGGAATATTATTCAACCATAAAAAGGAATAAAGTACTGATGTGTGCTACCAATTAATGAACACTAAGAACATTATACTAAGTGAAAGAATCCATTTACAGTAGACTACATACTATGTGGTTTCATTTATATGAAATTCTCAGAATAGGCAAATCTATAAAGACAAAAAGCAGATTAGTGGTTTTATGGGGTTTAGGCAGATAAAGTTATAGAGGGATCATTGCCCACAGGTATGGGATTTCTTATTGAGCTGGTGAAAATGTTCCAAACTTGACTGTGGTGATAGTTATAAATATCAATGAATATACTAAAAACCATTGAACTATACACTTTAAATAAGTGAATTCAATGGTATGGTATGTGAATTACATCACAATAAAGCTGTCACCAAATAACTATAAAGACATAGCATGGTTGAAATTATTAGGTTGGTGCAAAGTAATTAGGATTTTTGCCTTTAAAAGTAATAAAAAGTAATTTTAAAAGTAAACAACAGATGCTGGAGAGGATGTGGAGAAATAGAAATGCTTTTACATTGTTGGTAGGAGTGTAAATTAGTTCAACCATTGTGGAAGACAGTGTGGTGATTCCTCAAGGATCTAGAACTGGAAATACCATTTGACCCAGCAATCGCATTGCTGGGTATATACCCAAAGGATTATAAATCATTCTACTATAAAGACACGTGCATGCATATGTTTATTGTGGCACTGTTCACAATAGCAAAGACTTAGAATCAACCCAAATGGCTATCAATGATAGACTGGATAAAGAAAATGTGGCACATATACACCATGGAATACTATGCAGCCATATAAAAGGATGAGTTCATGTCCTTTGCAGGGACATGGATGAAGCTGGAAACCATCATTCTCAGCAAACTAACGCAAGAACAGAAAACAAAACACTGCATGTTCTCACTCATAAGTGGGAGTTGAACAATGAGAGCGCATGGACACAGGGACAGGAACATCACACACTGGGGCCTGTCGGGGGGTGGGGTCTACAGGAAGGGATAGCATTAGGAGAAATACCTAATGTAGATGACAGGTCGATGGGTGCAGCAAAACACCATGGCACATGTAGACCTATGTAATAAACCTGCAAGTTCTGCACATGTACCCCAGAACTTAAAGTATAATAATAAAAAATAAAGAAAAAGAAAAAAGTAATGGCAAAAACTTCAATTACTTTTGCACCAAACCTAATAAAAAGATGGGAGGGGTATCCTTTGTAAACACTAATCCCAAAAAAAGCTGGTTTGGCCATATTCTTATTTTTAGCCTGTTCATTTTTTCCACTAAAGCTGTTAGTTCCTTGAAGGCAGGGACCACATATAACTGGGTTGTGAATTCCTAGTACCTAGCACAATGTCTGGCATGTAGAAGGCATTTATTGTTTACTTGTGGAATCACTGAGTTGTTCACTGATCAATGTGCATTAAAATTAATTGTAAATGCTACTAGCAACAATCTTACAGATGATAATAAAAAAGCTAGACATAAAAGAATTGGCCGGGCGCGGTGGCTCAAGCCTGTAATCCCAGCACTTTGGGAGGCTGAGACGGGCGGATCACAAGGTCAGGAGATCGAGACCCTCCTGGCTAACCCGGTGAAACCCCCATCTCTACTAAAAAATACAAAAAACTAGCCGGGCGAGGTGGCGGGCGCCTATAGTCCCAGCTACTCGGGAGGCTGAGGCAGGAGAATGGCGTGAACCCTAAAGGCGGAGCTTGCAGTGAGCTGAGATCCAGCCACTGCACTCCAGCCCCGGCGACAGAGGGAGACTCCGTCTCAAAAAAAAAAACAAAACAAAAAAAAGAATTTACACTATATAATTCCATTTTTATGAATTCAGGGAGAGTCAAAAACTAATCTATGGTGATAGGAGTTAGAAGCAAGTCTGGTGCAATTCTGGAAATATTCTATATCTTGATCTAGGTGGTTTTATATATTGAGCAGAAGAATTAAGGTTTTTTTATACTTAATTGAATGTATATTATTAGTCAATAAAATTAATAGTAAAAATAATCCATATAAATTCAGGTTCTGAGATTCTATGTTGCCATATACCACTTTCTCTAGGATGGTATATTTATGTAGATTATTCAGTGAAGTTTGTTTTTATATTAATGTCATCATCATTCCACGCCACCCCAACCAATTTACCATTGCTTGTCTTTCTCACTCAGTGCACTAATGAAAGAAAAATAAGGGCAAGAGTACCTTTTCTTAGCAAAGTTTATAAGGCTCTTCATCAAAAGCTAAACGTGTGTTACTGTGTGATCTTCCACATGCTACCTCTGGAACATCAGATTCTGACTCACAGTTGAAAGTTGAAATAACTTATCAGTTTGAGGGTTTATGGGGCTATTCTCTATGACAGCAGATCCTGTGTATACTGTGAAATGTGCCCCATCAGCCGAAGGATCTTTCTTTAGGTAAGAAGAAAAATCCTCACAGATAATATTTATCAATCTCAAAAGAAAATAACTATAAGCAAAAATTACAATGAGTTGATGCAATAACTGCAGGTATCTCATGTTTTTCCTTAACCCAATATCTAGAAAACATTACAGCTTATAAAATATAAATGATTTGACTTTGTTTTATCCTGTCAGTCTTATTAAGCAGGAGAATCAACTTTCCATGTTTCCTTAACTTTTCTATGTGCCCTGAATTATAGTTTATATTTGCCTTTACAGTTTGCATGGCAATGTGAACAAATGTACTATGATTGTCCCTGCAGATGTTTTGCATTTTCTGAAACTGACTTCTGTCCCAAGGGTCTCTCACAAAGATAGTACAAAATACATCTAACTACCTTTCCCAAAGGGTTTCATAATAAGAGGGGCTGACCTCATTTTCTCTCCCAGTTAACCACCTTGTAGTTTTATGATGAATCAGAACAAGCATGATTTTTGTTCTTCATATAACTCATGTAAACATGACTGATCCAGGACTCTTTAAACAGCATTAAACTGTTCATGTTGGACATTCTACAGCCAATTTCTTTTTTGTGCTTAAGTGTTTTAAAATGTTAATTCTCTCTCCTTTTTCATGGTACCCTCCCTGTCATTCCTTAAACTCTGGGAAATAAAAAATATTAATAAGTAATAAATAAAATTAGTAAATACAAATACATTATTAAATAAAATAACTAGATAGAAATATTAATTCTCTTTACCACATTGTCAACTGTCTGCAGAGTAATGGACGTTGAGTAAAATCTGTTTTCCTCAGGTATGTGAGAGCACTAGCCTGTACCTGTGTCTCTTGCTGTTCACACATTCCTCTGTTGTGGAATTCAGGTCAGAAACTCTGTATCCCCCACCTCCACTCCTCCTAATCTTTCCACCCTCCCTTTTCAAGGCCTCCCAAGAATGAATTCACAACCTTGGAATGAAGAAGGTGAATGAAGTCTTTTCTTTACTCATCTTAGTGTCCGTACACTGGTCTAGGTTTTCCTAAATTGAGTGAATTCATCAAATGTGTCGGGACAGAGGTGCTCTCTCTCATTAAGTGTACTCCAGCACAAAGGCATTTCTGTTATCTAAAGTCTAGGTCCAGTGCCTGAACTTCTGGTTGGATACCTATAGAAGCTCTGTTAACTCTTTCAGGAAAGAAAGGTATGATCCAGCACTACCTGTCAGTGCTAAATAATCATTCCACAGGCTGTTGTGGAGATAACACTTCCAATTCAAAAGTAAAGCAAGTCATGATGCACCTAAGATTTACAAAATGCTATCATTCAGAAGGTGAGTCACAGGAAGAGGGTTCATTCAGTGCTGACTGTGAAGTCAGGGAAGACAATCAATGTAATTTGACATGAGCTCCCTTTCTCTGCCTGTTCCATTTTTATGTCTCTTTCAAGGCCTAGCTCAAAGTTTCACCTGATTCAGGAAGGCTTCCCTGACCACCAAGGCAAATGCTGACCTTTCTTTCTCCTTTGATCACGTAGTCCTTGCAACTGACACTTATCTCAAAATTCTTTCTATTTGTAATGACTTTCTATGCATGTATATGGTGCCTCTCCACACAGGTTACAACATTATTGAGAATAGGAACCTCGTCTTACACATCGTATATTCCACAAAGTCAGTTATACACACAGTAGATTGGGACTCTTCAACCAAGATTTTCTCTCCTTCACTAAGCCAGGCCCTAAGTATTCTTCAAGATCCATTATAAATAAGCATATAATCCAAATAAGAACAATATATTTGTTAATGTAAATGCAGCTTCAGGACAAGTCCCTTAGCCCTTCCTTCTACTCAGATCGCTATACCCTAAGCCTATTCTGCATAGAAATTATGAATTAGCTACGATGGTGATGATCTGTTCTTTGAGGTCTTCCTCATCCTCTCCAAATGTGGGTTACTCACTTAACAATCAACAATTGTTAATGTCTTTATCATTTATTGCTTAAATATAGTCAGGCGTGCACTTTTGTTTATCTCTTTTTTATGTCTTGTTTCTCAAACTAGTCATTAAATTACGAGGTGATTTAGACCAGCACATTCTATTTCTTTTTCATCTGTCACAGCCTTTGAATGCTGGATGCATTCAAGTAAACAATAAAAACATGACATTCAATTAATGGAAGATATTCAGGACAACAAAAATATTAGGCAAAAAGAACAAGCAGAGAGGAGCCATCTATCTCCCTGAAAAAAAAACACACACACGTGGAGAAGTAGGTATACTGATGCAATCATATCACAAAGACATTGTATGGAACTGATGCACTTTTGCAGCTTTTACTGATTAGTTAGATCAGTCTCTGCCTACACATGTAGGTCCTTGTTGTAGTGTTGTCCATCCTCAGTGCAAACACATCTTTCTATAGCTGATACCAAGCAAAGAAATTCCATTGAAGTCTGGTAGAAACTACCAATTAGATAAAAATGTACCTTTTTGAAAAGGCTAACTAGCTGACATTATGGTTCAAAATGGCCAAGCAGATACTTAAGCACAAAATGGATAAGCAGATACATATTGAGTTCTTTTTACATGCAAGACCCCGTGTTAGATGATGTGAGAGTTTAGTCCACAAAACAGCTGACTATTCTTAAAATTATTGTGAAAGAGTAAAACATAAAGCCATGAGCAATACATGTTAAAATAGTTAAATAAAGCTCATTTGGTAGGTCAAAAAGTACTCGCCCCACCCTACCCTCACAGCAAGAACTGACTAATGATGAATCAATCTTCGCAAATCCTTGGCACTGCCCATCTATTTTAGGCATTATCAGATTCTGATTCTGAGTCACTTTACTTTTGCAATTACTTCTGCAAATTCCCCCTCATTTTATGTGAAGAATCAAACTCAGAAATCTTAGATCTGGGAAAGCCTAAAAGGTTGTCCATGGTTGTGCACCTTTTAAAATTTATGTGTGTCTGTGTGTTTTGGACACTTTCTCAGAATAATTTCTTAAATGCATAAACTAAACACCTAGCAGTGATTCCTACTAATTAAAGTTCAGGAACAGACAGAACTGATCTATGGTGTCAGAAGTCAGGATGTGTTAGGTTCTATATTCTGTGGTGATGGTAATATTCTTGTTCCTTGTTCTGGGTGCTAGTTATACAGTTCTATTCATCATACAAAAATTCACTGAGCTGTACACTTATGGTTTGTGCACTTTTCTAGATTGATGTTGTACTTCAATGAAAAAATTCAAAACTAAAATAGGACCTATAGGATTACCAAAATACATAGGTTACATTGAAATATAGTTCTATCCACAGACCGTAAGGGATCCCCTTCTTTGATTAAGATCCTAGATTAAGAACCCAGAAAAAAGGTAAGGTGTACAGGGAGGTATATGCTGGGATTTTCTCACTTCTAAGAGTTGATAATCTGGTTGAGAAAAAAAGACTGGAAAGTTGTAAATTTGGAGAAACCAATAAGTATACTTGGTAAGAGTCAAACAGGCCAGGCACGGTGGCTCACGCCTGTAATCCCAGCACTTTGGGAGGCCGAGACGGGCGGATCACGAGGTCAGGAGATCGAGACCATCCTGACTAACACGGTGAAACCCTGTCTCTACCAAAAATACAAAAATTAGCCAGGCGCGGTGGCGGGCGCCTGTAGTCCCAGCTACAAGGGAGGCTGAGGCAGGAGAATGGCGTGAACCCAGAAGGCGGAGCTTACAGTGAGTGGAGATCGTGCCACCGCACTCCAGCCTGGGCAACACAGCGAGACTCCGTCTCAAAAAAAAAAAAAAAAAAGTCAAAAAAAAGGGGGAAAGTCCAAAGAGAAAGTGGCAATAAATACTTTGGAGCTAGAGTGTCAGGGCAGAATAAGCAGAAGGATTTGGAATCCATGCTGTAAGTAGAAGGCTGTGAAGTGTTTGGATAAATTGAAGGGAGAGCATCCTTTCTGTAGTATGGCCAAAGTCTTGGGAGGCATTATATCTATTTTGCTGGCCATGGTGAAGGAGGCGCATAAGTAGGTAGTATGAAATAAAGCTGCTGACTACTGCTGGGTACAGAATGGGAGGAGGAGTTGAACTTGGATTTCTCATAAATGAAAAATCATGGAAGATTTTTTAGCAAGGCAGCAATAGAGAGAATGCTGTTTTACGAACTCATTCAGTTTAATTTAACAAACACATATTAAATATCCACTAAGTTCAATGTACTATGCTACATTCTGCCCTGGTTAATGGTCTCAAATAGACTCTAAGATTTTCTATTTTGTGCCTTTCATTAGTACACTAGACCTATCTAATTTGTAAATTGTCCAATTACTTTTACATTCTAGATTGGTATAAATTATGCTGTAATTTCTTCAAAATAGCAACTCTTTAAATACTACAAATCAGGGAAAACTGGGGCAAAAAGACAATAGGATATGTTCCTATTTGGGTCAGGAACATGCCTCCAAGTTTTTAGTTGGATTGTTTCCAAGTGTACTGTTTGTGCAAGTGTTTTCCCTTCAGGCAATGTTCTTTTCAACACACAAAATGCTAGGGCTGGAAGGAAGATGAGACACCCAGGGAAAGCAGCAGATTTTAATCATCATTGAATAATCCAATGATTCATCCTAGTATATTTCATTATTAACCATTTTGAAAGTTTGATAATGCAAAGGGACCATAGAAAAGCCCATCTAAGTATATAAACCCAGATAATGGAGAAGTTTCCAAAATTCCCAGCCCACTCTGATTTTCCAACTTGTTTAACATGGAGGACACACTGAATTGTAAACTAAGTATTGTCAGTCTCACATTGAAAAAGACAGTGGATATGGCTAATTTCAGGGAGTTTACTGTGTTCTTTTTAGTGCCTGAAAGCCATTCTATTGCTGTCATCATGACTACCAGACAAGACATGCTTTATGATTTCTATCAGACTCTGTATTCAGACTACATGGCTGCCAATAAAACATTTCTTTTCTGAAGGCCAGTACTGAGCCTCCTTTATTATGAGGTGAAGGTTTGTAAAGATTATTATTTGCTAGGAAAAAATGTCTTTAGACAATTCTCTAAGAAGTGATTTCTCTGCCCTCTTTACTGCTGGGCAAATATTTTGCTGTTACTACCCCCAGGAAATAGAAGTCTCTAGGTTTGTCATTTAATTCTGCTTTCTCTCTCCTTTCCTTTCCTCTCTCCTCGCTCTTTCAGAGTCTCTTAAAATAAGACACTTCTTTACTACAATGTTAAAAACTTTGGCCATAAATCACATAAAGATGGTACTATCTCATTACTCATTTTAGCTTGTAATAGATTAAATTATCAGCATTTTAGTAGTCACACCTAGATTTTCATAGCCCACTTATTTTTGCTCTTAGCTCAAGACTAGAGCTGCATCTCAGAGCAATGATAAAAGGAATATGCTTTCTATCTGAGGTCCAAATACAGCAGGGTGAGACTGCTGCCTCATCTCATCTGAACCCCAGAGAAAAATGCCTTTTGCAATTTACAATCTGGTTTCAGCAATCTCTTTTCCAGCTCCCACTGTGAAAAAGGACAGAAGAAAAAGTCTTATCTTCTGTTTTTTGAAAAAGGCTCATATATGTATGTATGTATGTGTGTATGTGTATGTATGTGTATGTGTGTTTAAATACAAATGCACACATAAACAAAAGATAGTCTTCATTTCTTTATATAGTAATGAATTAAGCCTTTTTTTTCACTCATGTTGTAAATGTTTGCCCAAAAGTGGCATTTGCCTACTATTTTTTTCATGATCTATTTTTGACACAAAAAATTTAGAAAGTGTTCAAAGGTATCAAGAATTTTCTGGCTGGGCGCGGTGGCTCAAGCCTGTAATCCTAGCACTTTGGGAGGCCGAGACGGGCGGATCACGAGGTTAGGAGATCGAGACCATCCTGGCTAACACAGTGAAACCCCGTCTCTACTAAAAAAACACAAAAAACTAGCCGGGCGAGGTGGCGGGTGCCTGTAGTCCCAGCTACTCAGGAGGCTGAGGCAGGAGAATGGTGTAAACCCGGGAGGCGGAGCTTGCAGTGAGCTGAGATCCGGCCACTGCACTCCAGCCTGGGCGGCAGAGCAAGACTCCATCACAAAAAAATATTCTCATGTAAATGTGAATTTTCTTTAGCCTTTCAGGCTTTATAACATCCTTAGAACTTAGAAAGGCATTCCCTATTCCACATTTACATGAGAATATTTCTCTATGTTCTCTTGTAGAATTTTTCAAGGTTTTGTCTCTCACATTTAGGATTTTATTATACCCGATGTATATTGTGGTGTCTCGTATGCAATACAGATTTCACTTTTTCAAAATTACTGTCAACTATCTTCAAAAAAAAAAAAAGAAACTGGCCAGTAATTTTCCTTTCTCTTTTTGCCATCTCCAAAAAAGCTGATTTAAGGTGCTACCTTCACTATATATTAAGTTCATATATATATTTAGATATGTGTCTGAAAATAGTCATTTTTTGAGTCCTTAAAAATGTGCACATCCTTTGACATAGTAATTTTATGTGTAGTTATGTTCCCTAAGGAAAATAAGTAAGTATAAAGCTTCAGCTGTAAAAGTGTTAATCACAGCATTATTTTCAAGAACTTAGGTTGAAAACAACCTAAAATGTGTAACAATATGGGAGTAAAATATAATAAATGTATTTAATATGATACAATGTAATCATTAATAGGTAATGTATAAGGCTGTTAGGGAGATTATATTAAATATATTTGTGATATTGATAAATGAAAATAGGTTACAATAGCACAATATGTACGGTATGGTCCCATTCCTTTACATTACAAATATACACACATACATAAAGTCTATTGGAAGGATATGAACTGAAAAAGTTAAAAATTGTGGAATTATAAGTAGTCTTACTTTTCTTCTTTATTCTTTTCTGCATTTTTCCATTTTTCTACGATGCAGATATATTATTTTGTAATTGGGCAATATAAGTATTATTTTTAACTAAAATAAAAATTTGCAGCATTACATGTTAACAGGGAGTAACCAAACTGAAAACCAAGACCTGAAACTCACAGCTTATTGCTTTGAAAATGTTTAAAAGCACTATGTTTTAAAACGTTTAAAAGCATCTCCACTATGGAGGTCAAGTGAATTGCCAGGGAGTTACCCATTTACTATTGTGTGGAAATCTCTCTACTGAGATAGGTATATTTTTTCCTCCTTTAATCTATTGATATGGTAATTTGAATTTATGTACATCTTAATGTTAAAACCACTGTTACATTCCTGAGATTAGCCCAACATGTCATGATAGATTTTCCTTTTTATATCCTACTGGATTTAGTTTCCTAGTATTTTGTTCAGGATTGTTACATTTATGTTCATAAAAGAAACTGGCCAGTAATTTTCCTTTCTCTTTTTTCATTATCTTTTTTTTCCCTTAAAGTTATACTGATCTCATAGAATAAGTTGGTGGGGTACTCCTACTCTTTCTATTCTCTGGAAAATCTGTATAAAGAATGAGATAATCTGTTTCACAAAAGATTGGTATAACTTTACAGAATGCACTTCTTTAATAGTTATTCTTCTAAGAATTTGTCCATTTTATTTTAATCAAACTTTAATGGCATAAAGTTGTTTGCAACATCCTCTTATTATATTTTCAATATCCAGAGCATGTATAGTTATACCTTCTTTTTAATAACTGATATTGATTATTTGTTACATTTTTTCCTTGCCAGAGGTTTTTCAGTTTTATTATTCTTTTCAGAAAACCAGCTTTGACTTTAATGATCCTCTCCATTGCATGTTTGTTTTCTATTTAATTAATTTCTGCTCCTAACTTTTTCTTCAACTTTTTAGGATTTGTTCTGTTTTTCTTTTTCTAACTTCTGAAGTTGAATACCTATATCATTAATTTTTAGTCTTCATTTTCTTATTATAAGCATTGAATACCACACATTTTTCCACATATAAGTTTCATTACATCCTACAAGTTTTGATATATAGTATTTTGTTATCATTCAATTCTAATATTTAATTTTTATTATAATACTTATGTGTGTTTTCAATGTCTAAATGCATAGGGATTTTGAAAATTATCTTTTTGTTGTTAATGTCATGTGGTTAGACAACATGTTCTAGAGGTATGGATTTCTTTAAATTCTGTTGTAATTTGCTTTAGGGCAGAATACATGCTCAATTTTTTATGTATGTTCCATGTCTGCTTGAGAAGAATATGTATCCTCTAATTGTTGGCTATAGTGTTCTATAAACATTTACTATATATCAAGCTCACACTTAGGATGTTCAAATATTCTACATCTTTGCTAATTTTTTATCTGTTTGAAGTATTCATAATTGAATGAGGTGTTTAAAAATCTTCCTCTAAGATAGATTTGTTATTTTCTTCTTGCATTGCATTAAATTTTGCATTCCATTTTGATCAGTAAGTGATCTCCTATCAGTGTAACTGTTGTTCCTCTCTATGTGATCTGTCTCTCTGCTGTTAAGATCTTCTTTTTCTTGATGGGGTCCTAAAGTTTCACCACAATGTATCTATGCAAACATTAGCTCTCTCTCTCATCTTATTTTAATATATGTTGTATTCCCTGAATTTGAGGATTCATATCTTTGATCAATTCTGAAAAATTCTTCATAATTATGTATACAAATAGTGCCTCTCCTCAATTCCCTCTATTATCTGCTTCTGGGGCTCTAATTCAATATGAGTTAAATAGTTGCATTCTGTACCCCATATCCGTCTTTTTTTAAATATTGCTACTCCTTGTTTTTCTATCCCCATTGTAGATAATTCTAGACTTTTCTTCTAGTTCCCCAATTTGCTCTTTATTTTCGTTTTTAACCATTCACTGCATTTCTTATTTTAATAAATACATTGTTCAACTCTAGAAGTTCCATTTAGTTATTTTGCAAATTTCCCTAGTAACTCATATTTGTCTCTTTTTGTTTGATAGCTCATCTTTGTGATATATCCCTAGTTTTTTCAATACATCATACATAAATATTCTAAATAAAGCCTTTAGGGATATAAATCCACTCATTATTGTTTTTGCTGATTCCTGTTTATGGTGACTTACTTCCTCAGTACTCAGTGATCTTTGATATTTGTGAATCAAAGATCTGCTTCATAATCTGTTGTAAAACTGTATATCTAAATTGGGAATTTCTGAATAACATTCTTGTCTGTTTGTACTGGAAGGGAAGGACACTATCAATCTGGGACCATTTGCTCTTTTTATGTGTCCTGATGTAATGAGGGGTTCTTAGGTTCAGAGGCTCCTTCTTTGTGCCCCTCAATCTTGTTGCTATTCCAAATCTTAACAAATTGAAAGCAAAACTACTATAGGCTTTTCCCCTCAGTGTAACTCCCATATTTCTGGCACCTTGATCTTGAACTTCCCAGCCTCCAGCACTGTGAGAAATAAATTGTTGCCTTTTGTAGATTACTCAGTCTGTGGTATTCTGTTATAGTAGTACAACATAGACTAAGACATATTATTTTAGTAAATAAAAACAATGACTACTTTACTTTTCACTTTTAAAATATACAAATCCTATTCATCTGCTCCTGTCAGGTGATGATAACATTGATTATCCTTATATGTTTGACTTTCAGGGACTTATTTATTCTACTGATAAACTCTAAACATGATATAAATCTTGTTGCTTAGTTATTAGAGTGGCATGGAGGGGAGACAGAGGACATCACTCCCATATACAAATTATCTGTACCCTCGGTTTTAAAAGAAGCACTGACCAACATCCCTGTGGAAGTTTTGGTTTGTAGAAATTTCATCCTTTAGGAATGCTTATTTTCAATTAACCTCATGTGCTATATGTGATCAGTGAAATGGTTAAATTTATTCTAAAACATACATTAAGGCAAAAGTCCACTGGAGAACAATGGCTTCTAACTGTTCATCTGATCATATCCAAAGTCAGTAGCAAAATATTTAAAAATCTACCTTATCTGCTTCATGTACTCAATACCTCATCTGGCATGCATCTCCTAACAAATGTGTATTCCAATTTCCCCTCTATTCTTTCATACTTAGTAATGTATGATGATTTAATGATGCTGAAGTGAGTGAAATAGAACTGAACACCAGCCATATATCATTACCAATTTTTGAAATTGATTTAATCCCTTTCTTTTCACCAAAAGTAGAGTTTGAGCCAGGTGTTCATCTTGAATATTTTGTTTACTATATTTAAATCAGATTTTTAGCACAATGGTTGTAAAACTGCTCTTTTTTAACAACAGCAACCTCATCTACCCCCCACACAAAACAAACATACAATGGAAAAAGAAACACACACACACACACACACACACACACACACACACACACACACACACAAGAAGTGAAGCTCTTCTAATTAAAGCATGAATGAAAGACTGCTCAGCCTATTCCTTGTCCCCTGCACCTCCTCAGAAACCTGGCACTTTGAGAAGCAGTTTGAAATGTAGTATCATCTTTTTTTTTTTTTTTCCTTGAAGCAGAGTTCTCCCTCTTTCCCCCAGGCTGGAGTGCAGTGGCATGATCTCGGCTCACTGCAACGTCTGCCTCCTGGGTTCAAGCGATTCTTGTACCTCAGCCTCCCGAATAGCTGGGATTACAGGTCTAGCCAATTTTTGGATTTTTAGTAGAGATGGGGTTTCACCATATTGGCCAGGCTGGTCTTGAATTCGTGATCTCAAGTGATATGCCCACCTTGGCCTCCCAAAGTGCTGGTATTACAGGCGTGAGCCACCGTACCCAGCCAGAAATTCAGTATCATCGTTAACTAGGTTGTAACGTCCTTTAGGTCAGGGCTTTCCTATATTTGGTGTAAGCACTCAGGAAATATTAATTAAATGTTGATGGTATACCTGGACTCCATTATCAGATCTCTGTTCTTTTCATGTTGCATTTTCTCCTTGAGTAAACCCATCCATTCCCATAGTTAGTTTCAACTACCATCAATATGCCCATCATTCCCATATCTGTATCTGGCCCAAACCTCTACCAAGAACTAGTATTTCCAATTGCCTTATAATTAATTCCACTTGCATGGACCAAGGGAGAACAGGCATCTCAAACTTACATCCAAAACTGATGTCAAGTCTAGCTCCTCCTAAATTTCTCCCTCTTCCACTGCCATTGATATCGCTAAGCAGGAAACCTAAGATAGACACTTCTTAATAATTCCTCTTTCCCTTACCCCATGTGCACTAAATTATGAAATCCTGCCAATTTTACCTCCTATTTATCTCTTTTTTTGTGTGTGTGGAGATAGGGTCTTGCTGTGTTGCCCAGGCTGGAGTGCAGAGGGGTGATCTTGGATCACTGCAGCCTCGAACTCCTGGGCTCAAGTGATCTTCCCACCTCAGACTCTTGAGTAGCTAGTACTACAGGCACATGCCACAATGCCTAACTAATTTTATTTTAACTTTTTGTAGAGAAGAGATCTCACTATGTTGCCTAGGCTGGTCTCAAACTCCTGGGCCCACACTGTCTTCCCACCTTGGACTCCCAAAGTGCTGGGATTATAGGTGTGAGCCACCACACCAAGTCCATGAATCTGTTTTTTTCCACTCCACTTCTACAATCCTCGCCCTAGTGCCTGACCTTATCTTAACCCTTTGCTTACCAGACTCCTTAGGAAAATTGTCACCCAACATTTCTACTAACCTTCCAGTATTCATCCTTATACTAGAATCTTCTAGTAGATCACTATCACTTACATGATAAATTTCAGGCTTTTTATGTTATCCAAGGTCCTCCTTGATCTGGCACTTGCCTATTCTGGGCTTGTTTTTCGTCAGTTTCTACCTGGCACTTCATGCTTCTCTAGCAATGAACTACTTGGAGTTTTCCACACACACCATGATGGTTCTTGCCCTGTTTACTTTTCACTTTTTAATTTTTGTGGGTACATAGTAGGTGTATCTTGCCCTGGTTTTATCCTCAATGCAGCAACTTATGCCTGAAATAGTCTTTCTTTCCATCCTCACCCCTTTTCCTGGATAACTCCTATCTATCCTTTAGGATATCCCACTAATGCTGATTTCGGTGCTTCCCTGCTCTCTGCTTTTATAATATACTTTGTATATTTCAATTAGAATGCCATGTAATAAATGTGAAGGAAATTTTTTGTATATGTCTGTCTTCCTTGCTAGAATTTTAACTACTTGAGTGCAAGAACTGATGGGGGTGATAGTGATATAATAATTGTGGAAAGAAGGAAGAAAGAAAGGAAGAAAGGGAAGCAAGAAGTTAGAAGTTCTGTAATTATTTAAGCAATGGCAATCTAAATTTGCCTTCCAGAACATAAGGACAGGTTGTATTAATAGCCAACTGCCACAGTTTTATGGCGTCTGTGATTTTACTACCAGAAATCTCAACTCTGGGAGCGAATTATATGTAATAGAATGGCTTTGTTATGACTGCTAATGACTTTTAGATGGTTGCTAAAAGCGACTTTTATAAGCAGAAACTGTCAAGTCTAAAATCGAATGTTTTTTGCCTCTCCCTTGAGAGATTAATGGTAAATTGCTTTCCTTCTTCAGAGGATATTAAGGCCTTCAAAACCTGGAAGTTCGAACTGAGTAACTCTTTACCACCAAAAGGATGGGACTCTTGATTCAGGGGATGATTTTTTAAATTTACAGTAATGTTGGAGAAAATGTGGAGGAAGACAAAAAGAAAATTTGATTTTAAATGGAAAGGTAATTAGGGGTAATAGTAAGCTTCTTTAAAATCTATGGACATGAACCTGAATATAATCTAAGAAATATTTTTTGAGCATCTGCTGTCTCAGGCACCAGAAAGAATACATAGATAAATAAAAGAGACCCTGCTCTCAAAGAGCTCATAATCTACCAGGCAATCCTTGCAGAAACTTGGTCAGACATCTATATCAGTGGTTTCCAAATTGTGTACTACAGGACCTAGAGTTAGTGTCTGATAGAGATGGGCATTAAAGAGTAAGCATTTTACAATATTGTAAGATAGATTTGAAAAAGTGTTTCCCACCAAACAATGAAGATGCAATGAGCTAAGGAATCTACTTACCAATTTTTCTGCTGTATGATTTATGGAATTCAAATGGACGCTGCTGCTGATGGTGGTGGTGATCACGATAGTATCAGTTAGTATTTACTGACTGCTTATGTGCCAAGCATTCCGAAAAGTCTGCCAAATTCCTTAGAGACTTTACATACAATGTCTTACTTAACCCTCATAACCCTCAGAGATAGGTACTATTATGATAGCTATTTTACAGACAGGAAAACCAAGGCTCAGAGAAGCTAAGTAGGCCGGATGGGATGGCTAATGCCTGTAATCATGGCACTTGGGAAGGCTGAAGTGGGAGGGTTACTTGAGCCCAGGAGTTCAAGACCAGCCTTGGCAATATAGTGAGATTTCATCTCTATAAAAAATTAAAAAATTAGCCAAGTGTGGTGGCACATGCCTATAGTCCCAGCTATTCGGGAGGGAGGCTGAGGTGGATGGATTGCCTGGGCCTGGGAGGCAGAGGTTGCAGTTTGCAATGAGCGGAGACAAGGCCACTGTACTTCAGCCTGGGTGACAAAGCAAGGCCCTGTTTCAAAAAAAAGAAAAGAAAGAAAGAAAGGAAGAAAGAAAGAAAGAAAGAAGAAAGAAGAAAGAAAAAAAGAAAGAAAGAAAGCTAAGTAGCTTTTAGCAGTCCACACAATTTTTTCTGTTACTATTCTTTTAAGCTTATGGATCACTTATTAAAATAACAAAAAATCTGCAGCCGTTTGCACTTACTACATAGATGTGAATTTTATTTTTCAATACTGTGTAGAAAAAAATGCAGGACCAAGTTGAATTATATGACAATAAAAGACTACAACTGTCAATCTTAGTACCTAGTTTCATTTTTTTGTACTGAAAATAATTTATAAATATCATGCATATGAACCTATGAAAAAATTCATGTTAATAAAATATGGCTGGGTGCAGTGGCTCACACCTGTAATCCCAGCACTTTGGGAAGCTGAGACGGGTGAATCACCTGAGGTCGGGAGTTCGAGACCAACCTGACCAACATGGAGAATCCCCGTCTCTACTAAAGATACAAAATTAGCCAGGTGTGGTGGCATATGCCTGTAATCCCATCTACTCGGAAGGCTGAGGCAAAAGAATCGCTTCAACCCGGGAGGTGGAGGTTATGGTGAGCTGAGATCGCACCATTGCACTCCAGCCTAGGCAACAAGAGCGACCCTCTCAAAGAAATAAATGAATAAAATACTACTTTCCCATGCTTTGTGTACTGTGGTTCTGTGTATGACTTCACTTGGCTATAGAAGGGGTATGCTGCTGTTCAAAAGTTTTGAAAACCACCAGTCTGGATAATTAAAGGAGTAGACTCAGAAGTGAAAAGAGATGCAGCCTAAGTGAAATGTTCAGGATCTTCGACCTCCATAGCTGATAACTCTGTGGTTGTAATGTCTAACTTTTAAGCAGGTTGCATTTGTAGAAGACAATTACCTTGGATAGAAGCAACTTAGCCTGAGGATGTGAGGAGACGTATCTAGCAAACTGTTCACCCTAAGCTGTAGCCAAATAGAGGTTCCCAGAGACCTTTCATAATGGCCACAAAGATAGGAAGTTATTTATTATTTAGAATAATAATTATCGTAATGAAACTGTGATGTTGGGAACAACTAGTAGCAACAATCAAGTGACTACTATGCTAAGTGATTTAAAACTGTTATCTCACTTTTTCCTCTAAACAATCCTGAGAGATTAATACTATTATTTTACCAGTACAAAAATTCAGGCTTGGATAAGTTCAAACAGGTAAAGTCACTTGTGCAAAGTCTCACTGCTAGGAAGTGGAAAAGCTGGAATAAAACCCAGGTCAGTCTAACATACCTCCTGTGCTCCTAACAACTATGGCCAAGAGCAACCACCCTACAAGTCAGCTATGTAAAAGCTCCATTATGCTACCCTTTTAAATTTAAGCCCCTCAAAAGTACTAAGAAAGAATGGGAAGGCATAAGACAGAGAATGGGTTGAATGACGAATGTCTCGCTGAAAGCTATGCCCCTCTCTAGGACAACAGTGGTACTAGATGATCAAGGGTGGGGGATGGTCTTCATCTTTTCATTGAATGACTAATGAAATCTTCTCCAACAATGTCTTCCCTAAGCTGGGCAGGATCGACCCTTCTGTTTCTGTCAAGCAGCTCATTCCAGGCTTGTCTCTTGAAGTCTTCCCCAGAATCCTCCTCCTATCATCCAGGAAAGAGATCCCCAGGAAGGTGAGAAATTAAAATTAAAGAATTTTTCAGGTGGCTATTAAGCAGCAAGGCTGAGGGTGTTTGGAAAGTGATCAGTATGTTTCCTGAGTGTTCTTATCTCCAGAGTAGTGCCAAAAGTCCTGGAGCCAGGGAAATTCTCTCCAAACATGGACTAGGAAGCCTAACAATGAAGAAGCCAGAGGAAAACATGATTGTATGGCCACTAAGTCAAGGATCCTTTTATCACTCCTTAGCCTCCATGATTTTGTACCACTCTGTTGTCTTGAATTACCTGATTAATCACTTTCACATTTATTGAACACGTATTCTGAGTAGAAGTAGTTTAGTGAGTGCATAGGTAAGGGCATGTTAAAATAGTTCAGGCACTCAAGTTTTTTTCATATAGATAAGAAAGCAGACATATAAAATAGATAGATAATAGCCTAGATGACTGGATGGTTGGCCTTTACCATGTTTTCCAGGTTAGACTGATGCACACTTTTCTAAATTAAATAAGCACATATTAATAACATTTGCTGTTTGGCAATAGTAGTTTCTGGTTAAAACATGACGTAATTGAGAAATCTCAAACTTTAAGTCTATCTCTAGTCAATACCTTTGGACGTGGGATTAGGTATATCAATTTAAAAATAATCTACTCCCCTTTCCCACCAATGTTTTTGCCGTAAGAACATCATTAATATCATCAATCAATAAATGTTTCTTTGACAACTGATTATCAACATTTTAGAGTACACAAAGGCTTGCTTTGCCCCTTCCCCAGCAAGACTTCAGCCATTCATGACACTTAGGTATCCCATACTTCCATTTTATCAAGTGACATTTTCACCAATAACTCAATTTCCATCTTAAATGAGTGACAAATGAGTTATATTTTTCAAAGCAAGCTTAAACAGAGAATGTTTACTTTTCAACAAATCCTGCACCAGCCTACCTAGGATAACAATCATTTCCCAAATTTTAATAACTGTTATCTGTCTAGACATCAACTCATAGGAAGAAGGAAGAAATGGCTGTCAAAGGGTAAAACAATCAACATCTCAAAGATGAAGAATTTGGGCACAGCAAAGGTAAATGAAAAATGAATAAATTGCATTTCAATATGGTGATTAATGCATAAAAAAAGATAAGATCAGAGGTAGGCCAAGGCAGGCACTAGTTAATGTCTTCTTTTAAAAATCTTGCCAGTAAATCATAATTACATACAGAAATCATAATGTCTTTTGTAAGAGCTACTTTTCACTTGGCAAGTGGACAATACCTTAAAAATACAAGGAAAAGACAGATAAGATTGATGATTATGATAATAAGTTTACCCTTTAATTTCTTCTAGATGCCAGTTTATAGGAAGAGGTATGCAGTTTTTTCTTGTCTGTCATAGGGAAGGAGGGAGTCTGAAATAAGATGATTTGCAAGGTGTGTGGGGCCTGTGTACGTATACACTAGTATGTGGGAACTTGGCTACAACCCTGTGAGGTGAACAGGACAGACACTGTTATCTCCACTTTACAAATGAAGCAACTCAAGAAGAGTTGAAGCGAATTCCCTAAGGCCACAGTGGCAGGGCCAGAAGTCCCCCCCCCCAGTTGGTATGCAGTGAGTTTCCATTACTCCTGTCCCCTTAAAACAGAGGGTTAGATGAGGGTACTAGGTCATTTATTAATTTAATGTATTGAGGATATTATAATATACGGCAGGAAAAACAGAGACTGAGATATACTTCAACTTCTTAGAACTGTAATTATCTGAGACTTGTAAATCCAGGGTGCTTGTGCATGCCAAAGTTGATGCTTAGAACATTAAGTTTTATTGCAAAACCTGGAGGCATTTCAAGTGCATCTCTTTAGTTTCATATTTTTTCCTTCTAGTGCTGTTTGAAGGGAGGAGTTGCTCAGTGTTGAGGATAGGGGTGGGATCAGAGGGAAGAAGAAAGATTTATGAAGACTATGCAAAGGAGGCCATGGGGTGCCTGTTTTGCTGGAGGCTGCATTTCACAGACTAAAATAGGGATTTTCACAAAAGCACACTGAGATCTTACTGAAGAGAAGCAAGAGATTAGCCTTATCAGAGAAAACGAAAAAACACACAGGAATAACACTGTGTTTGTTTTAATACAAAAGCATGAAATGTGTTTTGGGACCCATCCAAAATGCCTGTTCAATAAAAAGAGTAAAAGATAGTGTCATAAGATTTATAGACTTATCTAGCTTTCCAAAAACAAGTATTATAGGTAAATACTGATTTATTCCTATTCTCTATAATTACATTAGTTAGAGAATATGGCACAACATAAGACAAACCAAAATTTATATTCTCTCAGAAATATTAGATACATCAGTATAGTTCGCTGGCTGGCGTTCCTATATCCCTCTCATTGGAAATTTGAACAGATAGTCTCTCACACTTAACAAGTCTAAACTTATTGTGCAAAGAAGCATTCTA
Organism: Piliocolobus tephrosceles; assembly: GCF_002776525.5. NCBI lineage: Eukaryota > Metazoa > Chordata > Mammalia > Primates > Cercopithecidae > Piliocolobus > Piliocolobus tephrosceles. The sequence goes on along the minus strand of NC_045445.1, from coordinate 45,663,841 downwards.
CTAAATCCAAGACTGCCATGAATTCATAAAGAAAGAAGAAGCACAGGTGAGTGGTAAGGATGCATCATTGTCATCACATGCAATTTCAGGAGCCATTTTCTGTTTGTAGGAGATCTGTAAAGCTAGCACTCCACTCTACTGATGTCCCCACTAATTTGACAAAATAACTGAATGTCTTTGTCTTCTCTGTTGCCTTCCAGTACCCAACCACCTCAGGCACTAACTTCACTGAATGAAAAGGGAGCCTAGTTAACATGGGAAAGGTAGGATTCTGACAGCCAGTGTATAATGAACCAAGCAGGTACACACCTGCCAGCTGAACAACCACTGCATAACAAAGGCATTTCCCTGACCCAGCTGAAAACACATTTAATTTCATATTCCACTTAATTCAACAAAATTTTGGCATAAATAAAAAAATCAACATAGCCTGGAGTCCCATGTAATTGATTTGGGGTATGCATGCCAAAGAATCAAAGGTGAGGAAGTGAGTTTCTTTCAAAAGGTCTTGTTAGTCATTGCTCTACAGTCTATATCATTTGACTCATTTGCTCTTGTTTGAAGAAAGTTGAAGGTAATACCTTGCTGTGGAATTTGGAAGAGTAGATTATAGACCCTTAATGTTTAGTGTTCTTAAAGGCACACAGCAGGATTGCTACAGTAGTTAAAGTAATATAAAGTAAAAAGGCTTTATTTGATGCTAGAGAGTTAGCAGCACAGTCCCATACAAAATTAGGGTACAAAAGTGTGAATCTCCAAATGAGAATACTGATGCCAAAATTCAGGTGTAAGAAGATGATAGATTTAATCTTAACATATTTTAAAAGAATGAAAAGAATCTGTCAGATAGAATTTAGCCAATGGATTGTCTGGCTTACAGAGTTAATCATAACACTGGCTAATGTCATTCCAGTCCATGTGAGCTGATTCAGCATGTTCTTTAGGACCCAAAAGGACAAGGAAAAGATAAACTGACAGGTCATCAGAAGCATTTCTTTTTTTTTTTTTTTTTTGACGGAGTCTCGTTCTGTCTAGGCTGGAGTGCAATGGCACGATCTCAGCTCACTGCAAGCTCTGCCTCCCAGGTTCACACCATTCTCCTGCCTCAGCCTGCTGAGTAGCTGGGACTACAGGCACCTGCCACCATGCCCGGATAATTTTTTTTGTGTTTTTACTAGAGACAGGGTTTCACCATGTTAGCAGTATTCAGTCAGTTTCCACTGCTTTGATGGAGATAAGATGTACTGGCCTTGCCTGGCTTCTAGACAGTCCAGTCAGAACTGGTTTCCCAGTCTTGGTCCATGGCACTCTGGAGAGTCACAAAGACTGAAGGCAATGTAGGAGTTAAACATCGATTACTACTGGTTTTCAGACACAGTGTGGATAATATCTGGTGGTTCTTGTCGGTGCAGAACTTTTCAGAACCATAACATCCTCAAGAGACACTAATTAAAGGTTTCATTCTCTCCTCATGTCGTTTGTTACAAAATGCATGGGCTGAGGGTTAAGTCTATGGCCACTGCACAGAGCAAAGCAAAATTCATAGAGACATGGAAAATGCAGTGTATGATGATTTTTAATGGAACTCTCTAATCAAACCTCTGAGTTATGCTCAGTAGTCAGTGACTAATAGGTTGAAGAGGAAAAGATTATATTCAATCTGCCTGTTAACTAAAAGACTTTAATCAATTTTAGAGGAAAATGCTCTGAAGCAGAAAGAAATATAATAGGGCAGTGATCTAATCTCTCAGAAAGCTTGATGCCATTTTGTACTTTCTGTCTCCAGTTAGGAAGATGCGAATGCTGAGACCATTCCTAAGTGTATTCTACATAAGTGTTGAGGAAGAAGAGGGTCATTTTGCTCAATGGACCACACATGTCCTTGGCTATGAACTGTTGAAACCTAAATCTCCCAATATGGTAGTATTTCACCATACCAAAACATCTGGAGAGCCTTGTTGGGGGGTTATGGCAAGTCTGTGGGTTCAGAATCCTGCTCTTCTCTCTAAGAAAATAAATAAAATCCTACCCCTGGCTGTGCACAGTGGCTCATACCTGTAATCCCAGCACTTTGGGATGTCAAGGTGGGAGGATTGCTTGAGTCCAGGAGTTCAAGACCAGCCCTGGCAACATAGCGAGATCCTGT